>NW_004798752.1:73565-77553 GCF_000002075.1 Aplysia californica | reverse complement strand
AGAGAGAGAGAGAGAGAGAGAGAGAGAGAGAGAATTGCAGATCATATTGTCTTTCATTTTCATTAGATGGGCCAGTCCATGATAAATGAAACAGCAGTCACCCACGTAACGCGGAGATGATGACCGGCTGAAAAAAACAAACAACAACAACAAAACAAACTGAGCAGTAATAAAGTATTCTCTGTTTTTGTTTTTTAAGTCAACTTTTCTCTAAACAATCCCACCCCCTTCTCCCACCATAAACCCTTCAAAGAAACCACAAAACAAAACGAAACAAAGTAAAACAAAACAAAACAAATTAAAACAAAAACAAAAACAATCCATCTTCTGGCATCACTTATATTACTGTAGTTTCATTTTACATGGAATGGCCCAGATG
Organism: Aplysia californica; assembly: GCF_000002075.1. Taxonomy (NCBI): domain Eukaryota; kingdom Metazoa; phylum Mollusca; class Gastropoda; order Aplysiida; family Aplysiidae; genus Aplysia; species Aplysia californica. Next base: position 77,174 of record NW_004798752.1, on the reverse strand, counting down.
TCAAACATTCTCGGGGCACAAAGCTTAGGCAAAGATGATAAATAGGGATAACAGAAAACTATCAATCTTTTCAAGATATTATGAATTAACATGTCAGAATACGGTCATGTTGTAGTATCAAATTCACCAAGGACGTAATAATCTAGTCCGTGATCAACTCTCTCTCTCTCTCTCTCTCTCTCTCTCTCTCTCTCTCCGTCCTCAAACGTGCCATGCTGTGATGATCTGACCAAAATAGAATACCTCCTTTTTCCAGCAAAAGTGTGTGTGTGCGCGCGCGCGCGCGCGCGCGCGCGTGTGTGTGTGTGTGTGTGTGTGTGTGTGTGTGTGTGTGTGTAAACATTTTACGCATCAACAATTTTTGTATACCATGGTGTCTCAAAGACAAGCTAGAAATATTTTATATGACCAAAAGCAAAAGGATGCACAGCTTCTGAAATAAGACAAGTAGAAGACAATTTGATACATTCAAGTACTACGTTGAATTTTCAAGACTCACTAAAGTAACAGACATTTTAGAACATCCAAGCAAGAACTGAATATAATCTCTGTAAAAATCCTATCTTTAAAAAGAGCATTTGAAAATGTTGCACATGAGTAGAAGAACATGAAAGAAGGACCAAGCGTATTCAAACTGAATAAATACAAGGTATCTCGTTTGAGATTAAACGGGTTTGAATGTTCATAAAGTTTTGTTCACTTTTGAGCAAGCACACAGAAGCATGTCGACACAAATGCGGTCTTTTAGTGCTGGGCAAAGCGAACAAGACAGACAGACAGATACAAAAGAGGGATAGTAAAGAAGTTGGGCCTACCAGAGGCGCCGTCTAGCTACATGCATGTTCGAAAAAACAATTCTGAAAGAAGCACTTTTGAATGTCAGTTAGTTTAGTTTTAGTAGAGATTTTACGGCGCTCGCAACTGCATAAGGTCATATGAGCGCCAGAAGAAGAGGTGTTACAAGAGAGTAACAAACATAAAAAAGAAGGAGGGGGAGATAAGGACGATAGATGTTTGATAGGAAAGAAGGAGCAAACCACACCACAGCACCCGCCAACCACCCACTTTGAAAGTCAAAGGTAAGGTATAAGAGTCATGCATAAAGAAGAAACACAATTTCTTAATGTTCATGAAATAATTGATTCAAGCCAAAAGTACTTGCCCTAAAAGAACCAGAAAGGATGTTAAAAAAGAACTCAGCTGAGTCAAAAATGCTTTATGGAGAATCTTTTTTGAACGTTCGAGAGTTGAGTCAATTAAGAGACTTGCTTAAGAAAGGTGCTTATTAATATGCTCAAACGTGTGCTTAAAAAAGTAAAAGTGGGTGGCTGGAGGGTGTTCTAGTGATTTTGCTCCTTATTTCCTATCCAACAACTATCGTTCTTTTCTCGACTCCTTCTTGTCTTTTTATGTTACTCTCCAGTAACATCTCTATTCTTCGGCAATTATATGACCTATCTGCGTTGCAAGCTCTATAAAACTCTTTACAAAAACTAAAACACAAACTAAAACTATTCTAAAAAGCAAAAGTACTCACCACCAGAGCATATCCGGGGTCTGAGCCATCCATTGTGGGAGCGTTGACACCACAAAAGCACGAGCACACGGTCTGCCAGGCCAGTGTGAAGCTCTACTCACGACACAGGGCCAACGATATTGCGCGTCCGGATGTCTCGTCAGAACAACACACTCGATGACCTTCTTTGTAGAGGGTAATATTGTAGCTGGCTCCAGAAAAAAAGGAATTGTATTGATTTGGCTCCTTTGAAAAAAGTATAATTACCTGTAATCTTTAAAACGGTTCTCGAGGGTTATTCTCACACTTTCTACAAGATGTGCGTCGAAGAAGTGAAAGATTCCTGTTATGTCGTTTGAGAAATCACATTAATCCGTGTTGCAGCACTGTATCTTAACTTCAGCCTTAGACAAAGAAAAGGCTGAGTTTGAGACACTGGGACGAATTCTACCTCTCTCAGATGAAAAAAAACAACCCTACTTAAAAGACATTCACTGGATATCAGTTGTTAGGACCCGCACACCTTTTGAACTGGAAAAAGTAGCGAGTCTCTCGAGGTGTGATCTCCGTACTTTTCTCGTGAAGCCGAGACAATCCTTTCATCAGAATGAGTCACTGTCGCCAGTTCTGAAGTCAGGAAATAATCCATCTGGCGTCATATGATCACAGGTCCTGATCTTTTCGACGTAAAGAGAAATCCAGGGCGACAGTCAGTTACCAACTGCAAAAGAAAAAGTAATCCTCTTCATAGTGTTATCACAGTAAATTGAAAGATAAAGAAAATACACCTACATTTCTTTCAGTCTGTTGCAATAAAGAAAACCACATCCACAAAAAAAAAATGTTGTTCAGATCAGGGGAAAAAAATAAAAGAGGCAGACAAACAGAAACTATAGGGACAAAAGAAAAGAAGTATAGGGCTTATTGTCTGTGCCTCAACAGAAGAAAATTTAAAGGAATGTTTTACACCTGGCTTACTTTGTAACTTTCGTGAGATTAAAGGACGCCATACTTTGTGCCATTCTTTTTCTTGTTCTTCCCCCGTCTTCTTCGTCTTCTTTTTTTCTTCTTCTCCTCCTTCTTTTTATTCTTTTCCTCCTCCTCCTCCTCCTCCTCCTCCTCCTCCTTCTTCTTCTTCTTCTTCTTCTCCTCCTCCTCCTCCTCCTCCTCCTCCTCCTCCTCCTCCTCCTCCCCCTCCTCCTCCTCCTCCTCCTCCTCCTCTTCCTCCTGTTCTTAAGGTGTCAAATCCGGAGCTTACATTGACAATCTCGTACCCATCCCCACCAGTTTTTAGTCCTTCTGATCTGCTCAGTTATTTTTCTGATGGTGTTGTTTGTCATAAAACTGTTCAGGTGATAAGTGTATGTTGGTCTATTCTGTCTTCCTATGCTCTGCGTTCCCTCTATCTTTCCATTCGTTTGCCCTCCCTACTGTCCAAAAGAACTACAGTAGGCTGGGCTGAGCTGACTGGACTGGTCGTTCTGTTTTTAAATTTGTTTTAGTTAGAGGTTTAAGGCACTTACAACACAAATAGGTCATATGAGTGCCGAAGATTAGATGTAGTACAAGAGAGTAACAAACACAAAAAGATGGAGAAGAGATGAGGACGATAGATGTTTAATTGGAAAGAAGAAGCAGACCACATCGGAGCACCTGAGCTCTTGACATACAAGTACCTCCTAGGGTGTAGTGCGGTGCAGGGGTGATTCTGATAGGACAAACGCGGAAAACAAAGTACTTCGCCATCACTCACAGAGAACGCGAGTTCAATTCGTATGTGGGGGAGAATTCTTCTTTTTCTTCTTCTTCTTCTTCTTCTTCTTCTTCTTCTTCTTCTTCTTCTTCTTCTTCTTCTTCTTCTCATCATCGTAATCATCATCATCATCATTATTATTTATTATTATTATTGTTATTATTAGTATTACTGTTACTATTATGGTTACTGTTATTGTTACTATTATAATATTATTGTTTAAAAAAAAATGTTTTAAAGCATTTTCAAGTTGATATAATGACTAAAATATCAGGGCCAGGGAATAAGTAACAGCAACCTAATAACAAACAGACAAGACAAAACAAATTAAAAAAAAAAA
>NW_004798752.1:69197-72150 GCF_000002075.1 Aplysia californica | reverse complement strand
TTCTTCTTCTTCTTCTTCTTCTTCTTCTTCTTCTTCTTCTATCCCGTGGTTGGGGTACCATTGCATCTGAAAACCAGCTCTCGCCATCTATTTTTGTCCTCTGCTTTCCTAAGATTGTCACCCATTGTCTTTCCTGTCCACTCTGTAACCCTTCTTTGCCTTCCTCTCTTTCTCTTTCCTTGAACGGTTCCTTGTAGAATTGTTTTGGTAAGTCCTGTGGATCTTGTGACATGCCCATACCATTTTAAATTTCGTCTCTTCACTGTGGTCAGTAGATCCTCACAGTAGAGGGTTTACAAACTCTTAAATAATAGTATTATTTCCTTATAGGCCACTGGCAAGGATTATTTTGTTTTAGCCATTTCTGAGATTCTTCTTCTAATATTAGCTCTGCTTCCGAATACAGTTATTATGAACACCTTGTCCCTTTCTCTAAATGTTTAATAAGAGTTTTGCGCACTTGCAACATAATTAGGTCAAACAAGTGCACAAGATTAGATTTGTTACACGATAGTAACACACATAAAATGGTAGACGGCATGATAAAGACGATAGATGTTTGGTAGGGGAAAAAATTAGCAAACTACACCAGAGCACCCACCAACTACCCACCTTCCTTTCTTCATCTAAAAAAAAAACCCAACCTGATATAAATTTGATATCATCGAAGCTTTTCAAAAGTCCAGCACAACTGCCTACTATCATCAGATAGCGTGCCTTTAGTCAGTGAAAATGCCGGTAATGGTGCTATATCAAAGAAAGCGTTCATTGCTCAAACTGTATAATATTACATAAAACACTTCATAAATCTTTTCTCCCACAGATAAGATCTCGTGTTTTGATTTATGGTTCATTAATTTTGCAAAAGGAGTTCAAAGACATAAGTACAGCATCACATATCGCTTCTTTCTGCGTCACTTCTGTCCGGAGAAGCAGATCTATTTATATATTCACCCCGCTCTATTGAAATGAAATCCACGCCGATTGAACTGTCAGATGATCGCGTTGAAATAAAAATAATTCGGCGCCGTCTCGACTTCCTCGTGTTGTCATGGTAACGGAGCATTCTCGGGCACGCTGGGCAGTAAGGAATCCCTTTAAGACAGAAATCTTCCTCCCGGGCCATTTAGATCCGTCGTTAGAGCTGTCTCCTTGCTCACCAGGACGCAGCCAATTGTTAAATCACGGCCTCGTTTGTGGAGACAGGCGACCGATGTCAGAGACACTGAGGCTTTGGGAAATAAGTAGCATCCTGTGAGGGGAAACTTCAGAGCGTCGACTTAACTATTTTATTAATTTTTATTTTTATAAAAAATGGCTCATACTATAAGTTCTGAACAGTAAAGGGGTTTCTAGAGTGTGACATGCAAAGACTAGAAGCTTAGTTAGGTTTTTTGTTTGAGTAGGTTGTTTACGTCACATTGACTTTTAGTTTTAGTTAGAGTTTTACGGCACTTGCAACACACTAAGGTCTCATAAGTGCCGAAGAATAGAGCTGCCTCAAGAGAGTAATAAACACAAAAAGAAGGAGGAGAGATCTGAACGATAGATGTTTGATAAGAAAGAAGGAGCAAACCACACTAGAGCACCCGCCAACCACCCACTATCGACTCAAGAAATGAAAGAGGAGAGATAAGGATGATAGAAGTTTGAAAGGAAAAATAAAAGCAAAACACACCAGAGCGCCCGCCAACCACCCACTCGTAGACATTCCACCACTGACTGGCCTTTGAAGGGTTTCATAATGGTATACAAGAACGGCAGCTTCTGGTTTTGTCGTTATTTCATTTCCGTAGGTGACAATAATGATGGTGGTGATGATAGGAATATAAAGGCAATGGCGCACGAACAACACAAAAATGATTTTATTTTGCTAGCTATAATAATATCAGTGATGATGATGATGATGATGATGATGATGATGATGATGATGATGATGATGATGATGATGATGATGATGGTGATGGTGATGATGAGTTGTTCATGAATGAGCCTTCCTGGCTAAACGTCTAGCCGATTTAATAAACCATATTTTACATATTTTTTCAGTTTATATTTTTTGTCTGCAAATCAACCAAAACTTTTACCACCTACTCTGCTTTTTAAACAACAACGATGATGATGATGATGATGATGATGATGATGATGATGATGATGATGATGATGATGGATAGATGGATGGATGGATGGATGGATGGATGGATGGATGGATGGATGGATGGATATTTTTTGATTGATCGTTTGCAGAAAAACTTGAGTTATTTTTTGCCACCTCTTACACAGAGCGAGAAAGTGAAACAGTGGAATGAGATACCTTGTTACAATCCTGTGAACAAAGACACAGCCTGAATCGGTAGTAAAATACACTTAGAACTGTTTTGCTTCAACTTTGAAAAAAAAACCCCCGAACCCTGTCTGTCAGAACTAAGGAGGGAAAAGGGTGCTGATCTCGGATCGCCTGACAAAAGAGGAAGTTTTGGAGAAGTAGGCTTGACAACTTGTGTCGTGAGAGCTGGTAGACCTAGTTGACTGGTCGATAGCCCGACTCTCCAGCTTTGACTTGTAATGAGGGTAACTAACTACATTTGTTTTTGGAAAGAAAAAGAAACTATAATTGTAAGAAAAAAACATTACTACATTTGTAAGAAATGATAACTACGATTGTAAGAAAAAGTAGCTATATTTGTAAGAAAAGTGACTGCAGGTACACTACTTTTGTAAAGCAGTGAGAATTTTTGTTTGGTGTCTCAGTTATATATGTGTTTATTATTTCATTCATTTAGATTTGAGATATGTGTCTGTTTATTTCAAATATATTGTTTAGGTAGCTGGAGAGGGAGGGAGGGAGCGAGAGAGAGACAGACAAAGTGTGTGTGTTTGTGTGCGTATGTGTGTGTGTGTGTATGTGTGTGTGTGTGTGATAAAGACAGAGAAGGAAAGTGGGTTTTTTTTT
>NW_004798752.1:65448-67363 GCF_000002075.1 Aplysia californica | reverse complement strand
GGGGGGGCATTTCTTCAAAATAAATCAAACGTTTATTATTCTTTGATAACCGAATCATTGTGAACTGAAACAGGTCTGCTCAATGATAAATTATGGTTTTCTATTACAAAGAACGAAATCTATTAAAATTTGATAGCAATGTTCAAAGTTTATTCCTTTGATCAACTTGCAGCAATTCACTTTCTCCTCTTTTGGTTATAAAATTCCAGGTCTTTATTTCTTTATAATGACTTGTGAGTACATAGATCTGCCGTCACGGAGAATAGATCAAACTGTATGTATTGACTCCTCCAGTTTGGCATTTAGACAAGCGAGTGCTATGAGTTCAGTTGGTATTTTGCTTGACCACAATGCGGGGGCAATCCTGATCCGAAACCCCACTGGGGAATTCCCAGACTTCGCTCATACACGCGTGTGGCTTCCTGTCTCTCATCCCATTTGAAGGAGTCCTATCGGAAATAGACTTTAAGTTCGCAGTTCGAGTTTAGCGTTTCAAGAAACCCTACGGTGTTGAAAAGGGCATTAACACACCATACTATACCACATGACATGATGAATACATTACGTCATTTCATCAGAGCCTCTGCCTTCTAAGACAAACTGCTGCCCACTCGCTACCTTAGAATGACAAAGCTCTATCCGGCATTTTTGGCTGTTTCGAGTTACAAAGACTACTATGTCAGAAAGCAAATCTTTTATCTGCTCTTTCAAAATCGTAAGATTATTCGGAGTCGTTATCAAGATATTCGAAGAACTGCATTTAAAAAAGCTTGACATGGTGTGAAGCTCAAAATTTTTTACGTCAATTTTTCTCAAAACTAGGCTCTGAGCAGATAGAACTTTGTAATTCTATAGTAGGGCATTGTCAGTGCCAGTCTTCTATTCTAAAGCATATTTAATTCAGTGGCATATTGGTTTATTTATCTTCGGTTTATTGAATTAGGCTGGACTTATCTCTGCAGGAATCTTTCAAGAGTTTTGAATTGTGAAACCGAAATTAATGTCAATATAGGTTTTGTAATAGCGCAAATATTTCTTCTAAATATGGAAGTAAGCTGGGCTTTCATTAAATTCTAAAATGCACCATTAATTTGTCTTTGAGAACAGTTCATACTTTGAAGGAAAAAAGAGAAACCAAAATACATGAAAAATTTCCTTCACAAGGCTAAAGAGAATCACCGAGGTACTCGAAACATTTTCTCAGCAGTGCTAAAGAAAGTCCCCCAATACAAGAAACATTTTCTCAGCACTTCTATCCCCCCCCCCCTCTTTAAAGAAATACACAAAACGTTTCTTCCGCGTGTATGAGTATGAGTGAATGTACGCCTGTGAATGCTAAATATAACCCCAACTAAAAAAGGATAAGAACAAAACAAAATAAGCTTTGTGAAAAGTGGGCATTGGACTCATCTATCTCCAAGACAAATGGAAATGTATCCCGTTGCATATTGTAAACACTTTTGCACAGACACTGAACGCACACAAAACCACAGTCTGTGCTGAACACACGTACGTTCAATCACATCATCATAATATTATTCATAGCAGTATCAGCATACTTTTGATTTCAGCATTTCATAACACAAATAAGGTTACCCTCTTGACCGTAGAGCAAGAGAACTTCAATCGTGCTTCAAACTATAATTTAATCGAAGTTTGAGAAGCATCACACACACGAACACACTCTGAACTCAAACCTTTTCGGCCGAGGTTTGCTCCGCTCGACAATCCCCCACCAATTTCTCCCTCAGCGCGTGCGGTTCTCGGCAATTGTGGCAGAGAGAGGGAGAGCCGCGCGGGCAGAGTGAGGGAGGGAGTGAGGGAGGGAGGGAGTGAGTGAGTGAGTGAGTGAATGTGGGATCCACCACGTACTATGGGATGGGTGACCGTTGCCCCCCCCCTCTCTCCGTGTGTG
>NW_004798752.1:59844-64978 GCF_000002075.1 Aplysia californica | reverse complement strand
AGAGAGAGAGAGAGAGAGATAGAGAGAGAGAAGATGAGTAAAGCTTGTCTACTCTCCCCTCCCGTCGGCCACCCGCCACTTGTGCTTGGCTCACCCCGCTATTGATCCCTCGAGCCCCCGGACCAGGACACAGAACAATGCTCCAATGGCCTTCACATTTATTCGAATTTTCAGCTCCGTATGATCGGACCCGGGGAAGGAAGTCAGTCTGACCAGTGTGTGTAAACGGATATCGTCATGATTCTACTCTTTTTATACACCCCCCCCCCCAGCCAAAACCCCCCAACAACAACAAACAAACAAAACGAAAAAGGGACAAAAAGACACCCCTCCCCCCAAAAAACAAACAAACAGAAAAAGAAAAAGAAATTATCAAACGAAGCAAATAACCCTTGGCAAGAAAAAAAAACCCATATAAAAACAACAATAACAACAACAGCACTATTACCACCAGCAGCACATTAAAAAACTGAGTAGGTGAGGTTCGGTACACACCACTCGTATCTCCGTCTTTAGTGTCCTCCTTTTCGTCTCGGCCTTTTTGTTGTTTATCCTTGCCAGCAATAAATTGCTCTTTTCCTGTCCCGAGTTTCCAGTTTCTCCAGTTTCAATTTATCTATCATCTAATGTTTAAAATCATCATTTAAATACAATAGACGGCCTTCGTGGTGAAAACGAAAGTCCGACGCAGTCGAATTTTACACTCTGTCCTTTTTGTTTAAAAGAATAGGGTTCATTTTTCAAAGTACATTGTATATGGCATGTCTCAGAGGTATTGTTAATGTCATTGCTGAGGCCGAAACAACCAATCGTCATCTTTACGACCAAGATTTAGCTTTCTAGGGCGTCATGTTTCCCTCCACTGAATTTGATCAAGACCCATAATAACGAAGAAGGCACAGCTGGTTTTTTGTTTGTTGTTTGTTGGTTTGAGCAAAGAGAAGTGCATCGACAAAATATTGATAATCTTTTTTATTTGTTTGCGTAAACAGAAGCACATCGACCCAATAACGGTCATTTAGTGCTGGGGAAAAGTAATACAGACATACAGAAACAACAGAGAGAAAGTAAAGAAGTAGGACAACCTGGAAGATCACATGACGTAGTAAGTATCTAGTAGGCTCTATCATCGAGTGATAAAGTGATCAGCTTTAGCGCCGCCATTATGAACATTAGTACATTCGAGAGGGCGTCGGACAAGCGTCCATGCACCTTAAAGGCGCGCCGCTCTACGAAGGAATTTACCACCAGCCATGTGTGCACGCACAAATCGGACAGGTTTGTTGAGTTGTTGAGTTGTTGCCCAGTTGAGTTGTTCAGTTGTTATAGTAAACGTTGAATTGGGGGCTCTCGTGGCCTAGAGGTTAAGGTGTTAGCCTCTCATTCAAAGGTCCCGGGTTCGAATACGGGCAGCGACCGAATTTTTTTTCTCTAAAATTGTCTCCTTTCACCCCCTTTCCTGCTCTCTTGCAATGTTCTGTTGTCTGCTTTCATTTCCACTTTCTGCCCCCACCCCCTCACCTCCGTTGCCCCCTCCTCTGGGCTCCTGACTCTTTCTGCAGCCTTTCTACTGCTACTCCTTGGCTTCTCCTTACTGCTGTCTTTCAGCCGCACCCCTGATCTTCTGGTAGGAAAGATCTACACCTTGCCTTCTCGGACAAGGGCGAAAAATCTCGGAGGGCCCGTGTGCAAGTTGCGCATGTTAAAGATCCCTTGGTGGTCTAAAATCGATATGAGTAGGCTTCAAAATTTCCTACCAAACTGAAAATATTAGGTGTGTCCCGCGCGCTCATATGACCTTATGCAGTTGCAGGCGCCGTAAAACCCTCTACTACAAAAATAATAAATATCCCCGTTGAATTAATGAGTTGTTGAGTTGTTGTAATAAACGTTGAATTAATGAATTGTTGAGTTGTTGTTTTAGTAGTTAAGTTGCTGAGTTGTTGCGTTGTTGTAGTAAAAGTTGAATTAATGATTTGTTGAGTTGTTGTTGTAGTAGTTAAGTAGCTGAGTTGTTGCGTTGTTGTAGTAAAAGTTGAATTAATGAGTTGTTGCCTTGTTGTGGAAAAAGTTAAATTTTTGAGTTGTTAAGAAGTTGAGTTGTTGAGTTGCAGAGAAGTTGAGTTGTTGGGTCGATCCGATCCGTCGTTTCGTAGTTAAATTGTCGAATTGCTAAGTTGTTAAATTATTGAGATATTGAATTGTTGATTATTGAGCTGTTGGATTTGTTGAGTTGTTGAACAAGAACCTTCCCATATCACCAGGACTCAACACAGATGAAAGTAACACTGCAAAGAAGTAGCAAAAGCAATGACACACCAACCCTACCACCCCCCACCCCGCCCAACCATTTCCACCCCTACGCTTCAGACAGACAGACTTGCTGCCTTGCCCGTTCCCTTCTTATCAAAAACCTTAAAATACTAGATCTAGATTAGTTCTTTTACTATTTAGCCAACTGACATACTACTAAAGACGTTCACGTGCTTCCTTGTTTTGGAAGAAGCTGCTACGCCTTATTTGGTGCGAATTAGGACATTTCAAAGACTTTCCCAGACGTTCCCTGAGCGACGAAGTAATCATTGGAACCTCCTCTATTTGAACCGCGCATTTGTCTGTGGACATTACAGATTGGTCCATTACATTTTTTTCCAGAGCACACTTTTCACTGATTTTCAGGTACTCTTCGTTGAAGTTAAGTATTCCTGTACGTGTATTTGCATGACTTTCTTCGACCCAACAGCGTTCTGGTCTCTGCACTGAAAGGAAAAACTTCTTGTGAGTGAAGCAACAATACAGAGTTCTCTTATACTAAAACGAGAATTCATTGCACGTAAGCGACCAGTCGAAACCGACTACGCCATAAAGGCAGACAGTGATTGTGAGGTTGTGGGTGGTTTTCAGGGGCTCTGGTGCGGTTTGCTCCTTCTGTCATATCAAAACATCTATCGTTGTTATCGCTCCTTCTTTCATATCAAAACATCTATCGTTGTTATCGCTCCTTCTTTCATATCAAAACATCTATCGTTGTTATCGCTCCTTCTTTTAATTTTTTTTTGCATGTTACTCCTCAGTAATATTTTGAATCTTCAACAATTAATTCATTAACGTATCGGTGTGTTGCAAGGGCCGCCAAACTCTTTCTAAAACTAAGACTCAAGGTGTAAAGATTATTGTTTGTTCGTAGGAAACTTTCTTTTTTTACGTTTTAGCTGAGTTCAAAGGAACTACGTCGTGAAAAGTGTAGACTGAAAAATATTTTTTAAAAACTCATTCATTTCTGCCACAGGGCATGTGACACAGGCACCAAACGGAGAAATAAATTGACGTCAAGATTAAGTCTGTTCGTCAATCTCAACACTCCATCATCATCTTCGTTATTGCCATCGTTATCAGCATCAAATTCCAAAAAGTTTACAGTTTCCCTTTTTATATTTAAAAAAATTATTTTTGCCGCATAATTACAACCGGGTTAACATATTTCCTACATAACATTCAGATTAATATGCTACACAAAATTAGGACATGAGGGAAAAAAATCCACATTCAATTGATTTTGAAGATAATTTACACTAAGACTTGTACTTTTACTGACAAAACTCGTCGGTCAACTGATAAACCTTTGCCATAATTTTGCTTTTGGTCACCGCTATTTGGTAGCTTTTAAGCCAAAGGGGGCTATCCCGAAAAATGCTGTTTCGAGAAAATCGAAGGTAAAGTTGTTGGACCCTTGTTCAGTTCCTTTAAAGACAAGGGAAGTTTTCTCTACAACCGAACAAATATACATACCAATGAAACCAAACTTCTCCTATAGGTAGGGCAATGCACACTTTTGGTGTAGGTCAAGATTTCTGGAAACCCCCAGAATCTGGGTTAGGCCGTTTGTCCTTAAAAGCGACCATTTAGTAGATCGATCTCCCCTTAACACCATTCTTTTAAAAAGCCCCGCAATTTCGTAATCGAAGGACCTTCCCTTAATCCTCTGATGAAACCACAAACACTTGCTGAAATGGCACGTTCATACAGCTATAGCCGAACTCTCCAGCACAGGACAACGAGAACAACTAAACTCAAAACTGGGCCGACTAAACTCTACCAAACGTTAGATCAATAACGATCAATACGAACGGGAAGATAACGCTTTTTCATTTAACGGCTGTTTCCAGTTCTGAAAGCTTTCTCTGAAACTCCGCGAGGTTGGAGACAGGGATTGTGCTTTGAAAAATCTTCTTGTATTAATCTCTTATCCTACCTCAAAGATGAATATTGGATTGAATCTTTTTGCGAATGAAATGAGACATTTACTGCTGGATAGGCATCCTTCCGTCCATCCATCCATCCATCCATCCATCCTGCCTGCCTGCCTGCCTGCCTGCCTGCCTGTCTGTCTGCTTGCCTGTTTATCTGTCAGTCTGTTTGCCTATTTAACTGCATGTATGTTTAACTATGCATCTATGGGGGCTTTGTCGTCTCTGTTGGAAACATGCTGGGCTTCAGTGCAAACGACTGTAGTTCAAACCCAAACAAAACCTTCTTGAACGTTGGTCTTCAACAACAAAAGCAACAGCAACAACAACAACAACAACAACAACAACAATAACAATAACAATAACAACAACGACAACAATACTGCTGTTACCAACAACAATAACAACACCACCGTTAGCAATAACACCTCCACCACCAAAATCAATAACAAATAAAATACAAGCAAAAGTAATAACAAAAACGATAACAAAAGCAACAACAACAACAACAACAACAACAACAACAACAACAACAACAACATCAGCATTACCGATATCAACAACTATAGCTCCAACACCACCACCACCAACAACAACAACGTCATCAAACAGTAACAAATAAAGCCCCAGCAACAACACTACCAGTACCAGCAAGTATAACACCATAAAAAACAAAAACAAACAAACGACAACCTATAATCACTACCACCACAACAACAACAGCAACAACAATAACAACAACAACAAATTAAAAACCAGCAATAGCAACAACAAGAACAACAGCAACAGCAACAACAACAACAGCAACAACAACAACAGCAACAACAACAACAGCAACAACAACAGCAACAACAACAACAGCAACAACAACAACACTACCACCACCA
>NW_004798752.1:58242-59687 GCF_000002075.1 Aplysia californica | reverse complement strand
CCCCCCATAATAAAACTCTCAAAAACAACCATCGCGATGGTCCCTGCGAAAGAGATAACACGAAGGCCACTTCTCTGGCTCGCGTGACGGCTGCCATTTTCACGGATGATTAGCACAGGTCATTGAGCTTCTGGTTCTGTGCCCATGTCCCAATTACAATTAGGAGACAATTATAGGAAGGCAATACACTTCTATCACAAACAGAATGTAAAAGTGACTGTGCTTTCGTTTCGTTTCTTTTCGTTTTTGTTTTTTTCGCGTTTTCATTTTCGTTTTCATTTTTTTTTTTAAAGTTTTGTTTTTAGTGCGAGTTTTGCGGCATTTGCAACACAATAATAAGTCAAATAAGGGCCAAAGATTACAGGTGTTACTAAAATGTAACTTACAAAGAAAAGAATGAGTTGAGACAGTTTTAGTAGAGGTTTTACGTCGCTCGCACCTGCATTAGGTCATATGAGCGCCAAGGGGTGGATGTCAACAGAGAAATCCTTACAGGGTATCAAACTTACTCTGCTCACCTCTCTAGTTTCAACAGCACAAAGTCTCCTTCGTCTGTCAAGGCACCCCAGAAATAGTGGGTCACAAGAGTATGACAAACATATAAAAGAAGTAGAGGAAAATGACAGTAGTAAGGATTAGGGAACAAAAAGCAGCAGTTCTCTGTTGAAGTTCACGCACAGTTATAAGCGTGGCATTGATGAATCAGCCCATTTAAGATTATAATTCTACTGTGCGCAAGAAGATGAAGTTAATAAAGAGTTTGGCCTGGATAGTTCCGTGTCCATGCGGCTATAATGTGGGGGCGAGTGGGTGGACGTTGATCTGTGTTTGAGGAGTAAACAGAAACAAATCGACACGACAACGGCAATTTATTGCAGGGGAAAAAAGCGCGACAGACAGAGAGAAATAACAGAGAAGGAGAAAGGAAAGACTGCGGACCTACAAATCACTCCGTAATCTTCCTTTGATGAGGAAATAGAAGCACACAGGCATGCTAACGACAATCAATTACAAGGAAAAAAGAGGGTAGACAGACAGAAATAACAGGAGGCGAAAAGAGAGTAGGATATACCAGTGGCGTCCTCGTACCACACGCATAAATCTGCTACAGACAAGATGTGTGTCCTTGAGGTGATCAAATTGGTGGAGCGTCACCTTTTCAGCGTCGAGTTAAAGTATTCGGGATAAGCCTTATGCTCCATAAAAATCAAAGACTTCAAAGAAACTTTACGTAACAATTTTGTATAGAGTATTTCCCTTTATCAACGTCGTTTGTGAAGGGATGCACTATTAAAAGCCTGAAGAATCTGAGTGAATTGAAAGAAAACTGATGAGAAGAAAGCACTTTTAGACATTTCCTCATACGTGTTCCGACATTACATTCTGTATGAATATACTCCGAACATAAAGCTCTTTCATTAGAATCCTTAAAATTCTCCTCCCAC
>NW_004798752.1:53401-56363 GCF_000002075.1 Aplysia californica | reverse complement strand
ATAGATAGATAGATAGATAGATAGATAGATAGATAGATAGAGAAAGGTGGAGAGGGGCAAAGAAAGAGAGAAAGAGACAGAGAGGAGGGGGGCAGGGAGGGAGAGGGAGAGAGAGAATAAAAGAGAAAGAGAGAGAGAGAGAGAGAGAGAGAGAGAGAGAGAGAGAAAGAGAGAGGGTGAGAGAGAAAAAAAAATAGAGTGAAAGAATGCGAGAGTTGAATTAAATGAAGGAGTGCAAGAGCGAATGAGAACGAAAATAAGAATGAGAAAGTGATAGCAGTCAAAGGGAATCCTTTGTTTACCCCAAAATCACTCCGTTTTAGCTCATTCTCTTCTTCCATACGGCCCCAGTTTCGCGGGCCCTCTGTCTCAGCCTCCGAGTGACGTCAGCAAACAGCGCCAATGTTTACCAGGTTCCATTCTCCTCCCTGGCCAACTCACCAGTCTCTGGCACCACAGAAGTGGGAGGAAAAACAGAAGGCACAGTGTATTTTTTCTACTGTGAACAGCAGCTGTTATATTATTTGTTAGTGTAGTGTAAATACAAGGTAGGGTACGGTATGATCGAGTATTTGCTGACGCCATGCGTGACAGCATGGTATGATTCGGGGATTCAGGATAGTATGGTACGATAAGGCAAGATATGTTAGGAGTAAAGTAATGCAGGATATGACGCAATGTGGTGTAAAGTGGTGTGGTATGGTATAGAACCGTACGATACGGTAAAATGCCAATGTAGTACCAAATAATGCAGCTTTTGGGATTCGAACTGGGGAAATTTGAAGGGAGGATCCTCTCTCCAAGCGCTTTTAAGCATCTGATAAACAAATGGCAGCTTATCTAAGACAGGATCTACAATGAAGTAAGTTTTTCTCTTGTGATCTGAATTTGAAATATTTGCCGCATACCTCCCCTCCCCCATGTACACACCGTTTGTCCCCTCTCCCCGTTCTGTGTGTGTGTGGTACTCCCCATCTTTCTGGGCTGTTTTGATTTTTGTGTCGGAGAGGCTCTCTATAAACGGCGTGATCAAAACCGCAGGTGCTGCGTGGTGTAGGTGGTCTGGTCTGTAAATAAACAGGTGGTAGCGAACTCCATGTTTATTTGTCCAGTAGTTCTTGTATGCTTTTGTACTTGCTTACACCGGAGTCTTCGGTGCACTGGTTAGGTACCTCGCTGTAGCACGTAGGAAGCCCAAG
Source organism: Aplysia californica (assembly GCF_000002075.1). Taxonomy (NCBI): domain Eukaryota; kingdom Metazoa; phylum Mollusca; class Gastropoda; order Aplysiida; family Aplysiidae; genus Aplysia; species Aplysia californica. The sequence goes on along the minus strand of NW_004798752.1, from coordinate 55,164 downwards.
TTCGATTCCAGTGTGGGGAAAATATTTAATTTTTTAAGTATCTCGGCTTTTCTGCTGAGACATTGCTTTCCTCTCAGTCCGGTTGGCAGTGACAGTCAGGGTCGAAAAGCGCCTCATAAATGATCCAAATTGTGGCTATGGGGGCGTGAAAACACATACATAGGGAAAAAAAAGTATTTGCTCACTCATTCAATGTATTTGTCTATTATTTTTCAATACTTATTTTGCAATGGTTGGACTTTCTGACGATTCACTGGTATGCTTTCAATCATCGTTTATTCTATTGTTCTCGTTAGTTTTGTATATTTTTTTACTCCATTGTTTAGAGACATACACATTTGATCGATTGTTTCATTGATTGAGTGGCAAATTGATTTTATGAATGTTTTATTCAGTAGTCTGACAGGAACTTGTACGTTTACAGCACACTACATTTAGCTGCAGACTCGGCCTCTACGTAATGGTGTGGGGCATAATTAATTTGTTTGAACTTTATGCACCTCCAGCCCTTTTTTTCCAGAGAGAGAACATATAATAGATCTACGTGTACTCCAAGAACGTATCAGATTTTAAACATGGCCAAAAAAAAAAAAGCATTTAAGCATGTAAAAATGGATGCAAGTAAAAGCGATGGGAAAATGAAAGTCAGCCCGAACTGAACATTATCGAAATCTACAGCACGGTTTCTTAATCAAATGAATTTTAAAAGAATATTATCTATTTAAGGTGGCCGAATTTTGCTATTCAAAAGGCTTTTTAATGGCTGCATCGATCGACATTCGGTTTCCGCTAAAAGATTCTTTAAAATATTCTCCAGATCATGACGCCCTTCATTTTTTCAGTTCTGAGACGGTTTTGCTGCAAAAAGCTAGTTTTTTATTTTATTTCGCCGATCGCTTTTGTAGGCCGACGCTTCTGTTTCTATAATTTTAGAAAACCCACCAGGTTTGTTTATTTCAAGACGTACTTCCGTTCTAAAGTATTGCACATTGTCGTGCAATACTTAGCACTATTTTAAGTGTGCGACCCGGTATAGATCTAGCCTCATGTCGGCCAATGATGTTAATGCACCGATCATTCTTTTCATGGATAGGGGGCCCAGCCAGTAAATTTTAAAAGAAGAAGACTGGAAACCTATTTGATCCATGTGGTGAACTAGATCTAAATACACCTGCTGTGTTTCGGTCACTTTCGATGAGAAGTGTGACGTGGGCAAACGGACCACCACAAGTCTGTCCACTCTCAATCTCTTGTTTTAGTAAGTTTTACGGCACTTGCAACTCAATAAGGCCATATAAGTGATGAAGATTAGAGGTGTTACATGAGAGTAACAAACACAAAAAAGAAGGAGGAGAAATCAGGACTATAGATGTTTGATAGGAAAGAAGGAGCAGACCACACCAGAGCACCCGCCAACCACCCACATCTCAATCTCTGCTACTGCTCTCTCAACAAAAATGCAAAATGATTATCGAAGAAAGGAAAACATTGCGTGAAATTTAAATCTCCATCTAATGATGTTTCTGAGAGGAAACTGTCTGTATTTGAGACTCCACAGTTTTTAATTATTTCACAGTTGGATCAGCGAATGGTGCTGACGAAAAAAAGATAGCTGGCAGGGACACCATAAGCTTGTGTGTGAAGACTGGAGTTTGTTTGCAGAGGACGAATTAAAAACAATTTGTGGTGAAAGTACTTGAAGGGCGTTTCTTTTACACGAATTTAAAGGACCAGTTTCAGAATGAAATATAGTCCCCCCCCCC
>NW_004798752.1:48663-50518 GCF_000002075.1 Aplysia californica | reverse complement strand
GCCCAGAGGAGGGGGTAAAGGAGGTGAGGCGGTGGGGGCAGAAAGTGGAAATGAAAGCAGACAACAGAACATTGCTAGAGAGCAGGAAAGGAGGTAAAAGGAGACAATTTTACAGAAGAAAATTTTTCGATCACTACCCGGATTCGAACCCTGGACCTTTTAATGAGAGGCCAACACCTTAACCTCTAGGCCACGAGAGCCCCCTAGAGAGAAATATGAATGTTAGATATTTGAAATGAAAGTAGGCGCAAACCAGACCACTCTCGAACACCCGTCAACCACCCACTTTGAGTGGGAAAAAATCTATAAAACATTTATAGTATCTGTAAAAACAGAAACCAATGCAACAGCCACCTTCCGACTGGGAATCTTTATAGTTTCTTCACAACTAAATCTGTTCTTTATAAACAACCTTCGAACCTAATAATGTGTAGTGCTGACGATGACCTAACTTAAAGGCTGTGTCAACAACTTGATGTGGGTTCACCTGTCATTAAATGGCAATACCATAGATAAGTTATAATTTCCTAGACCAGGCTCTATCTTGGCTCTAAAATGAGTCAGTGACGCGCCCCATGGTATATCGGAATTACTTCAAAGCGCATAGTCTTGGATGTCATCAAAGATCGTACAAACAAGATTGTTCACTCAGCCAAGAAAGTGTCCGCAGAAGTCCGTGCATTGCTTCAGATGGCGCTGCAGTCTTTGTTTTGAAGCAGTTTTCGTTTCTTCAGAAGAAGAATAGGAAAAGCCCAACTTTTCAGTTTCACTTTATTATTTTTTTAAACAAAAAAAGGGTTCATAAAGCAGGCGCTATTTCGATGAGGGCGCCACCGGATTTTGAGGACACTATAGACTTGTTTAATTGGCTGAAAGAGAGAAGCGAACTATTTTATCATACTCGATCTTTGGCATCATAATACACGTCTATAGTCTATACGCGCAACTTATTGTCAATTAATATTTCCTCAACTTTCGAACAGTCTCTAGATTTTGCACGTTGGCTTGTATCAATTTGTCTTTGTAAGTCTTTATTTTTGTTAACACCTGGTGATACCAACTGTTTGCAAAAGGTGGGTGACACTGATTCACCAGCTAAAGAAGTATTTGAGGATAAGTTGCGCCACGAATTTTTGACCGCACTATAGAGGCTAAGATGTGGTAAGGGTTCAGCGTCACTTTTAACTCAGTAAACTATTTTAAGGAGGCAGGCCTCAAAATGTAAATTGTATCTATTGCAACATCGAGACCTAGATGTGGAGAGCCTTGAAAACTTCTCAAAACAAATGAATATCATGAATACCTTACTGGAATTGGAACTAGGGTCATCAACACCACATTCAATCAAGGTCCCAGCTGAGCTTATGACGTGCAGTTGTCATAAGTTTAGTTTTTTTGCCTTAGTTTTACGGCACTTGCAACCCAAAACGGCCATATAAGTGCCGAAGATTAAATGTGTTACAAGGGAATTTATTTTAGTAAGTGTTTTACGGCACTTGCAAGACAATAAGGTCATATAAGTGCCAAAGATTAGAGGTGTTACAAGAGAGTAACAAACACAAAAGGAGGAGAGATAAGGACGATAGATGTTTGATAGGAAAGAAGGAGCAAACCACACCAGAGCACCTGCCAACTACACACTTACAAGGGAGTAACAAACATCAAAAAGAAGGAGAGGAGATAAGGACGATAGATGAAGGAGCAAACCACACCAGAGCACGCGCCAACAACCCATTCTGACTCTGGTCGATCTCCCCGAAGGATCGCTCTCGAACTTGGGTTTGTCTCTGGTCTCAGAAAGTGGAGAGAATAGCTGCAGCAGAATATACCTACGGGGAAGGATGGAGAGGGGGGG
>NW_004798752.1:42971-47575 GCF_000002075.1 Aplysia californica | reverse complement strand
CACGCACACATACGCACGCACGCACATACACACACACACACACACACACACACACACTTTCTCTCTGTCTTTCTCTCTGTCTTTCTCTCCCTCACCATCTCTGTCTGTCCGACTGTCAGTCCGACTGTCTGTCCGACTGTCAGTCTGACTGTCTGTCCGACTGTCTATCTGTGCTTTTGTCTCTGTCTCTCTGTGTTTTGTCTGTCTCTCCCCCTCCTTCCCTCCCTCCCTACCTGTCTGTGTGTCTGTGTATTTGTTTGTCTGTCTGTCTGTCTGTCTGTCTGTCTTTGAACTTAACGAGCCATCATCACCTGCTTCCTCGCTCCCCTCTTGCCCCCTCCCCATCTCTCTCCCTCTCCCTCTCCCTCTCCCTCTCCCTCTCTCTCTCTCTCTCTCTCTCTCTCTCTCTCTCTCTCTCTCTCTCTCTCCCCCCATCTCTCTCGTTCCTTCTCACTCACTTTCACTATCTCTGTCAGCCCTGCTCCTTCCCTCCCCCCCCCCAATGGTAGTATCATCTATGTCACCAAATTTCATTTCAGTACAAAGTATACAATTCCCCTTACAGGTCACTTGATGGTCACAGCTGACTCACTATCTAGGTCAAGGCCTGAGAGTGAAAACGCTTTACTTTGTCAGTGCATTGATCTTGACCAAATCAGTAACCCTTTTAGATCGTTCGCCATAAGTTAGTCACCAAATTGAGTAAATCCCTGCGCACGCTAGGGAAATGTCCACTCCTCGCCCGGCTTTTTTATTTTAGTTTTAGTAAGAGTTTTAGGGTATTTGCAACACTAGTAAGTCGTATAAGTGCTAAAGATCTGAGTTATTACAAAAGAATTTACTGTAGTTTTAGTAAGAGTTTTAGGGTATTTGCAATACCAGAAGGTCATATAAGTACCAAAGATTTGAGGTGTTACTTAAGAGTTTATTTTAGTTTCAGTTAGTGTTTTAGGGTATTTGCAACACAATAAGGTCAATTAAGTGCCGAAGATTAGATATGCTTCAAAGAGAAAACAAACATAAAAAAGAAGGAGGGGAGATAAGGATGACCGATATTTGATAGAATGTAAGGCACATACTACACCAGAGCACCCGCTCACCGCCCACGGTGAAGAGAGACGAGCGGAAGGAAACTCCTGCATCATTCGTATTACACAAGCAGCCGTGCGACAAGTGGAAACTGTCCCAATGTGCCCTATCCTAGCACAATACGGAGTGGTAAAGATAATCAAACAGAAAAAATGTAATCGAAAAAGTGAAAAAAGTCGGGGGTTTAGCTTGTACAAGTAAGTAATTGCATTTGTAGATCTCTTTCTTATCATCGTGGATGCAAAAGAAAAAGAATTAACAGAAAGTTTCTACTTTTGACATGAAAGTGTTTTACGGCCTCATTGACACGATTTTAGATATTTCAGGAGGCGGGCTACTTCGACCCTGCAGCCTGACTGAGTTACAACGTCCCAGTAAAAAGACTCCTAATAGTGTAAGGAAATAAAAGGGAGAAGGGGGTGGGTGTACCACAGAATAAAATATGCCGAAAGCGTAAACGAAACACGCAGAAACGCGCCCACTGGGGAGAGTTTATTTCTACACTCCCTGGGACAGCGACATATCTATTATGTGACAGCAGAGAGCGCGCTCATATGACTTAACCCTGTCCGTACGCCCTGGGGTCATTTTGTACCCCGGGGTTGTATTCTTTACATTTTAGAATACTTCTAGTGCAAAGATCTCTTTGAAATTTTCAGTATTTCTCAAAAAATCATTTTGACAGACTGCTATGCAAAGCGTACGGATCGGATTTAACGAGTAATTTCCTCTTTGGAAAGTGGCGGCATAGAGTTTCCCACGCCGTATGGATACGATAGTAAAGCACGACCTAATGCAGTTGTGAGCGCCGTAAAACACGTATCAAAACAAAAACATACGCCGGTCCCAGGGTCGCAAGTGAGAACAGAGAAAGTAAGGAGTCATGACTCTGTTGAAACCCACAAAGAATCCAACCCATCCAGAGACGGTACAGAACACAAATCTATTTTTATGGCAATCATACTCTCGTGGGCCGAGTTTATCCTACCAGGATGAAAGAATGTTCCTGCAAAATCTCATCTTAGAGAGAGGGATCTAATGGTAATGCTGGGTGAGTCAAAATTATGTGAACACTAGTATGGGATGAACTCAAGGACAGAATACAAGAAGTTATATTAAGTATTCCCCATGAGATGTGTTTCAAGGTACTAAAGTGTACTGTTGTTCGCCAGTTTTAGTGTATTGATCATGCCGGTGACCAGGTTAAGACTTCAGTAAATTCTCAATAAATTCCTCCCATATTGGTGTCAACAAAATTTGAGTCACCCTGCATGATTCTTCTGAGGCGCACACAGAAAAAAAAAACCCCATCAGGACCGACAGTTGCAGCTAAGCAAACGGCAAGCAGGCGGGGGGCTCTCGTGGCCCAGAGTTTAAGGTGTTCGCCTCTCATTCAAAGGTCACGGGTTCGAATCCGGGTAGCGACCGAAAAATGTTCTTCTCTAAAATTGTCCTTCACCTTTTTTCCTGCTCTCTAGCAATGTTCTGTCATCTGCTTTCGTCTCCACTTTCTGCCCCCAGCTCCTTTGCCCCCTCCTCTGGGCTCCAGACGCTTTCTGCAGCCTTTCTACTGCAACTCCTTGGCTCCTTCTTAGTTCTGTCTTTCAGGCACACCCCTAATCTTCTAGTAGGAGAGATCTACACCTACCCTTCTCGGACAAGGGTGAAAAATCTCGAAGGTCCCGTGGGCAAGTTGCCCAGGTTTAAAGATCCCTTGGTGGTCTAAAATTGGTAAGACTAGGCTTCAGCCGCCACACGGGCAAAATTCAAAATTTCCTACCAACTGAAAATGTTTGATGTCTCCCGCGCACTCATATGATCTTATGTAGTTGCGAGCGCCGTAAAACACTTACCACCCCCCCTTAATAAAAACAACAACAACAACAACAACAAAAAACAAACAAACAAACAAAACAAAACAAACAAACAAAACGGCAATGCTAACAGGGGATGCCCATTGTTCAAGTGGACCCGATTTGCTTGATTCGATCTTATCGGGTCGGGTCTATTTATAAAGACGGTATTGCACCGTATCACCGGCAAGCTAGGTGCTGTTCTGATGTCCTAAATCCAAATAGATCTAGCAAAGATCATCAAAAAAGGAAAAAATGTTTCATTCTTTTAACAACTTCACATATATTTTCTTGATTATCTTTTTCTTCTTCAAAAACTTTCTTCAACAATTAGAATTTGAAATTTTACAAATACGAACACCACAGATTCAGAAACGGTTATTTTAAAAAAAATCAAAATTGTAGGCATAGTACATCAGAACAGTTGGATGACGTTGTATAAGATTGATTGATCTCTCCTTTCATTTATCGAATTTGACCCGGAAGTTCATTTGTGCCTCTTGCACACTCCGCGCACAAACAAAAGATCTGACACCGCAGTATTGTTACAAGCAGCTTTTAGTTTTAGACTGGTAGTTTCCGTCAAACGTAAAATGGTGATCGAGAAAATCAATCATGATTTACATTCATTTCCAGAAATAAAAGTTATTGCCCCTCCAAGAATAAAAACCTGACTGTCCTCAAAAGTATCATCTGGACCAAATGGAGATTTCACGAAGCTTCTTTTAGTTTTAGTAAGATTTGTACGGTTTCTATAACACAATTAGGTCATATAAGTACCGAAGAATAGAGGCGTTACTGAAATGTAACTTAAAAAGAAAAGAAGTTGGAGAGATAATGACGACAGGTGATTGATTGGAAAGAAGGAGCAAATCACACCAGTGCGCCCACCAACCACCCACAAAACTTTGTTTTGGTAAGCGTTTTACCGCACTTTTAACACAAGTATATCATATAAGTATCGAAGATTAAATGTGTTACAAACACAAAATGGAAGAAGAAGAAATAATGACAACAGATGTTTGACATGAGCAAAGAAGGAGGCAAGCCACCCACAAACCCTGCCTTTTATCTGTTTGAATATAGAGAAGCACATCAACACAAATCAACTCAATAACGGCTATTCAGTGTCGGGAACGAGTAAGACAGACAGTAACAGCAGAGGAAAAGTAAAGAAATAGCACCTACCTGTGGCGTCCTCCAACCACTTGCGAAGTCTAGTTTTAGTAAGAGTTTTACGGAACTTGCAACACAATACGACCAAATAAGTGCCGAAGATTAGAGGTGTTACACGAGAGTAACTAAGATTTTTTTTTAAAAACAGAGCAGAGAGAAGGACGATGGATGTTTGATAGGAAAGAAGGAGAAAACCACATCACTGCACCCGCCAACCACCCACTCCCGTGCTCTGTCACTAGCCGGGTGTTCATCTGATTCATGAGACGGAGGTCTATGGTTGGCTCCGAACACAAGTGGGTACGTTTTCCTTCACCCCTCTCTCTCTCTCTCTCTCTCTCTCTCTCTCTCTCTCTCTCTCTCTCTCTCTCTCTCTCTCGCTCTCTCTCTCTCGCTCTCTCTCTCGCTGTCTCTAGCTCTCTCTCTCTCTATCTCCCTTTCTCCCTCTCCTTCTGTCTGTCTATCTCCTATTCTGTCTGTCTGTCT
>NW_004798752.1:38775-42026 GCF_000002075.1 Aplysia californica | reverse complement strand
TCTCTCTCTCTCTCTCTCTCTCTCTCCTTCCCCCTATTTTCTTTCGAATGTATCACATTTGGCTATCAATACAGATACGTTCCCGTCTATTGAACTGATGCACTCATGAGATTCTGATGGTCTTGCCGGGTCTGGGTGGACGAACCGCTGTACCCATTTTCTGCTTTACTGGCGGAACTGACAAATGCATAAATTGTTCAGGGAATATCCTTTCAAAACACGAGCGAAAGTTTTTCACGTTTCACTAAATGAGAATGTTTCAGATACGATAATTTTGACAACTTCTCTCCCCCTTCTCTTGCGCTTGTAAAGTCTTTTTTATAAGCATCGTCCGCTTCAGCATAATACCCCCCCCCCCCAAGTCAAAAACGTTTAGGGCCATGTGCAGTGTCTTGCAACCACTACAATGGGCACTATTTTTGTGTGCATCACCTCCAAGATTGGCTTCCAGCTCGCACACAAGCCAACTAAATACAGGAAGTCTCTCATTTTTTAATTTCAGTAGAGGTTTTACGGCGCTCACAACTGCATAAGGTCATATGAGCACGAGAAGATTAGAGGTGTTACAAGAGAATAACAAACATAAAAAAGGAGGGAAGATAAGGACGATAGATGTTTGATAGGAAAAAAGAAGCAAATCACATCAGAGCACCCGCCAACCACCCACGCCTTTCATTTGTCATTATATAGGTATAACGACCCTTTAACACCGTTAAGGTTGTTCCAGAGACGAAGACACCGGACTTACATAATCCATTTCCGATAGGACAGAGCCAAATCCTTTTTAGAACCTTAACCCCCCCCCCTCCCCCCCACCACCAAAAAAATAAAACCAACAAAAAAAACAAAAAACAAACACACACACACACGCACACACGCCAACAAATAAACCCGCTCCTAAAACTAAACAAAACAAAACCCCAAAACAAAAACAAACAAACAAAACAACCCATTTTCAAACCGCCCCGCTGGAGATTTGAACCAGAGTCATCAGCTCAGTAGTCCAGCATGATACCATCTGAACTAACAATGAACTGTCATTGCACGTGAAGTAAGAAATATACCAGCCACTGACAGCTATTCAGATCAGGCAGAAGGAAAGGCTCAGACACAGGCTTGTTCTCCAAATACACACACAGCACACGAGGAAAATGTCCACTAGTCAAACGGCTAGGAAGTACAACGTCATTTAGTCGTAAGAGAGAAGAACGGGCGAAGAAGGAGCAAACCACATCAGAGCACCCACCAATGACCCACAGATGTGTTCGATAACCCCCTCCCCCTTTTCCCAACCACTGCTCATCAGACGTGAAGGAAGTACTGCAGACACCAGTTACTGGCTGGATTACAGGCCGAGCAGAAGGAAAGACTCGTGTAATGTTGTTTTCACCTTTAATCTACAGGACATTTTACACCCCACTTTATTTACTGAACTCGGACCGTTGCTCCTTAATTTAAAAAAGAAACTCCCCAAAACAAGCAAACAAATGAACAAAAATAAACTAAAACAAAAATTGCTGCCACACTTTAATCTATTCCTTTCAAGTGCCTTAAATCTAGAGGGCATTTTAGGGATCAATGTCTCGTAATTTCTGTCACAAACTTTCCGTTCTCAAGAATTATTTTGTTTTGCTCCCATAAGGTGTCGAACCAGCCTGTTAGTCTTCTTTATTACATTGCTCCCCGATCTCATCACTTTTGTCAATCCTTAACACCCCCCTCCCTTTCGTCTTTCCCCTGACAAAATAGGGGTATTGGGGTTGTCTGGGCAGTGTCTATGTATCGAAATTCGCCATAGTCCGAAACGTTCCTATCAACTGACCTGATATATTGGCGTCTGGCGGTCGTGCTGAGTCGGTGCACGCGCTTATCTCGACATAGTGAGCTTAGAGCTGTTTTGTAGTAGCTCTCATTTTTCATGTAAATCACTTTGAAAGCATTGAAATCCAGTCGCTAAAACGGAAGTTAGTGCAAAAACAAAACTAAAATTGTACGGGACACGGGAATAAACCGTAACAATGTTGGGCTCTAAGGGAAGATCTTTTAACAGCTGAGACAAAAACTGACAAAAGTTGGAAAGTGGAGTTAGTGTAAGGCAGCACTCAGCTCGAGACATTTAAAGTTGAGAAATGGAGCTCGTCTTCTTGATTTGAAGAAAGGAGGAGATACATTTTTAGCAAAGGTTCTTACTTTGACAGTCGCAAAATTTGTCATCAATTTCAGAAAACGGGTTGCTTCGACCGCAAATATCAGGCCCAACCGGAACTGTGTGGAAGACGCCCCAGAAGAAAAGCCGAGACAGCAAATACACATCTCCCCTTTTGAGAATCAAAATCAAGCCTTTCTTTTGGATGAAAGAAAAAAGAGCTGAATCGATCAACACTTGGGAATCTAACCTACGTCATGTGCGTACACAATGAAGAACTAAACCATTATACCTTGCAGATGCAATAGAATAGACTCACACTTTAATCAATTCCATTCAAGTCCCTTAAATTTTAATCTAGAGGACATTTCAGGGATCTACGTCTCGCAATTTCTGCCACAAACTTTCCGTTCTCAAGAATTATTTTGTTTTGTTCCCCTAGGGAGTCGAACCAGCCTGTTAGTGTTCTTTATTACAAAAAGGGAGCAAAATGAGTTGATATTTTGGAACGCCCAGAACATGTGATCCCCTAATAACACCCTCGCGCCTATCTTGATTTCAAACGTATTGACAAAGTTTTGCCTTTGATGCACATTAATTTTCTTTACTTGAAATTTTAAAAGCTTGTCAACAATATGCATACTATGACATTTGCAAATCCGTGTTTCTCATCTGTGTATGATGGTCCTAATTTAAATGTGCTGCAACGTTGCTTTTGGACTTCTGATCGGGCATATTATGTGCCCACCACGTCTACAAAGAGTTAAACATACCCTCCTGTCTCACAGCAGAGTTGCTCACCGCGAGGAAGAGAGTTCAAAGAAAATCTTTTTATATACCTCTTAGCACCAATATTGTGGAGATGCCAAATAAAACTGTTAGAAACAAGCTTTCAGTCCTCCATTCAGGACTTATTTGATTCGTATATTATATTGTACATACATCCAGGAGTCTCTACCCTCCACTGGTCATCGTTGGGTCGCCTTGGCGTCATTCGAGAAAGCTACCTTTAGCTTGTTTTCCCTTTAAAACTTACGAGAGAGAGAGCGAGAGAGAGCGAGAGAGAGCGAGAGAGAGCGAGAGAGAGCGAGAGAGAGCGAGAGAG
>NW_004798752.1:36321-38186 GCF_000002075.1 Aplysia californica | reverse complement strand
TAGATAGATAGATAGATAGATAGATAGATAGATAGATAGAGATAGAGAGATAATGAGATAGAGAAAGAGAGAGAGACAGAGAAAAAGAGAGAAAGGGAGAGAGACAGGGGGAGAGGGAGAGAGACAGGGGGAGACAGAGAAAGCGAGAGAGAGAGAGAGAGAGAGAGAGAGAGATAGAGAGAGAGAGAGAGAGAGAGAGTGAGCGAGATGAAAAGGAAGAAGAGGGAAGATGCAAGGGAGGTACAACAGGTCAATCGCACTGAATTGATCGATGGCGGCACGCACGAACGTCCATCTGTGTTATCTCTAAAACGTCATTATGTTCACAAAGCTTTTTTCCCCTCCCGGTGTGCAGGACCGCCAAGATGGCCGTTAATGTGTCTGCCATCAGCCGCGGCAAGCGGGCGGTGACGTTATAACGACGTCACAAAGGCGACTTGTCGGGAACTCCTGTGACGACATAATCGTCATCAGTCACGATAAGGTAATTTGCCTTTTTGGTTCACCCGTCCATTGAAGACTATGTAAACCAGATTACCATATAACTGTGAACGATATGTATAAATATTCGTTAAAAAATAGTAATAATATGTTCTAAAGCAGCCTTATCAAGACTTTCACAAACTGGCTTGATATAATTATTCAAGATGTGTATCCATTAATTTCGATTCTTGTCACTTTGACCTGGTAACGTAAGAAAGCACTTTAAGTTTTCTGTGTGAGTGTGTGTGTGTGTGTGTGTGTGTGTGTGTGTGTGTGTGTGTGTGTGGTGTGTGTGCGTGTGTGGCCTAGTGGTTAAGCTCTCGGACTCGCAACCGTAAGGTCGGGGGTTCGAATCCCGTCAGGGGCCCGACGGTGTGTCCTTGGGAAAGGCACTTTGAATAAATTTTCCTCACTTCACTCAGGTGGAAATGGGTACCAGGCTATAGACAGTGAACCATCTTGTCAGTTTGATAGTGTTGTGAGCGTGTGAAGTCCGCAGCTTGCACTGTATGCTTCCACGGAAGCCAAGAATATTTCTGAGAGTTCTCAGATGGTCTGCTGTGGTAATAATAGTTGTAAAGCTCATCCAGCATGCTCTTGAGCGTGGATATGCGCTATATAAATGCAATTATTATTATTATGTGTGTGTGTATTTTGGTTGCTGTTTTTTTTTGTGTAAATGTTTTAAGGCGCTCGCAACTACATAAGGTCATATGAGCGCGCGGGACACATTACACATTTTCAGTGGGTACGAAATTTTGAATTTTGCCCCGGTGACGGCCGAAGCCTACTCTTATCGATTTTAGACCACCAGGGGGATTTGTAAAGTGCACAACTTGCACACGTGACCTCCGAAATTGTTCGCCCTTGTCTGAGAAGGCTAGGTGTAGATCTTTCCTACCAGAAAATCAGAGATTTGGCTGCAAGACAGCAGTAAAAAGGAGCCAAGGAGTAGCAGCAGAAAGGCTGCAGAAAAAGTCAGGATCCCAGAGGAGGGGGCAAAGGAGATGATGGGGTGGGGGCAGAAGGTGGAGGCGAAAGCAGACGACAAAAGATTGTTAGAGAGCAGGGCGGAAGTGAAAGGAGAGAATTTAAGAAAATAAAATTTTCCGTCGCTATCTGGATCCGAACCCGGGACCTATTGAATGAGAGGCGAACACATTAGTTAGTTTTAGTTTTAGTAGAGGTTTTACGGCTCTCGCAACTGCATAAGGTCATATGAGCGCCAGAAGATTAGAGGTGTCACAGGGAGTAACAAACATAAAAAGAAGGAAGCAAGATGAGGACGATAGTTTTTTTTTACAAGTAAGAAGAAGCACACCACACCAGAGCACCCGCCAACCATCCACGAACACCTTAACCTTTAAACCACGAGAGCCCCC
>NW_004798752.1:34322-35550 GCF_000002075.1 Aplysia californica | reverse complement strand
CCCACCTCCTCCACCTCCGCCCCTCCCTCTTCCGCGCACCATCCCTGGGGGAAGAAAGAGGTGCAATGATACGCACAATCAATTCATTTGGGAGCTGGGGAACGTCTAAATCACACGCTCGCATCTAAATCAGCGAACGCTTGGGAGTCAGAGACGTATAAACATGTCTTGTAAACTGCATCTTGTTTCCAGGGTAGGGGCATCTCAAAATGGGAGACAAAACGGTGACAAAATGGCGGCAAAATGGAGACAAACCAGATACCTCGGCAGAAGATACATCTACATAATAACATCATTGGTTGGGTTCTTCATGGCTATGTGTGTCTGTTTTTGCGTCTTCTGGGATTTCTATCGTCGAGAAATTAAATTTTGAGCGAAATAGGAGCTTATTCCCCCCTCCAACAGACTCTCTTATTTTCCCCCTTTCTAAATCTATCTATTTATCTATCTGTCAGTCTGTCTATCTATTGTTTTATCTATCTATGTGCAAATAAAAGTGTAATATTTACCTAGAGGTTAAGGTGTTCGCCTCTCATTCAAAGGTCCCGGGTTCGAATTCGGGTAGCGACCGGAAATTTTCTTCTTTAAAATTGTCTCCTTTCCCCTCCTTTCCTGTTATCTAGCAATGTTCTGTCGTCTGCTTTCATTTCCACTTTCTGCCTCCACCCCTTCACCACCTTTGTCCCCTCCTTAGGCTCCTGATTCTTTCTGCAGCCTTTCTACTGCTACTCCTTGGCTCCTTCTTACTGTTGTCGTTCAGCCACACCCATGATCTGATGGTGGAAAGATCTACACCGAGCCTTCTCGGACAGAGGCGAAAAATCTCAGCTGTCTCGTGTGCAAGTTGCGTACGTTAAAAATCCCTTGGTAGTCTAAAATCGATAAGAGTAGACTTCGGCCGCCACCCGGGCAAATTCAAAATTTCCTACCCACTGAAAAATGTTTAATTTGTCCCACGCTCTCATATGACCTTATGCGGTTGCGAGCACCGTAAAACACTTACAAAAATCAACAACAAAAAAAAAAAAAAACAACAACTGGTAACCATCTGTCTATCTCATTATTATTCTCAACAGCAAGAATGGGAACCTGCTTTCGGTTTAGGCGTTAGACTTAGATCTATCACATTTTCATATTAGCAGTCTCCCGGCTCATCGGATCAGATCTCATGAAGTCGTCAACAGACAACACCCCAACACCTCCAGCTTGTAAAATCTTTCACTTATCC
>NW_004798752.1:30582-31708 GCF_000002075.1 Aplysia californica | reverse complement strand
ACACACACACACACACACACACACACACACATACACAACTCGAAAGACCCTGTCCTGAAACATCTGGAGCATTGATAGACCAAACTAGAGAAGAGGACAGAAACAAAAAATATCAGTAGACCTTGTTAATTATATCCAGGCAAAGGAGCAAAAAAGACAAAACTGTTCACGGCCGACAGTCGGAGCTGACGCAAGAAAACCATGTAAGAAGAAGACATTTGTTTTTATAAGGTTTCCAAAGCAATCCCAAACCTATAGAATGTATTAAAATTTCATTCACTATTCCAACTTAACCTGTTAGCTGCAAATACAGGACAAAAACATTAACTGTGTTACAATAAATACGTCTGTAATAACAAACATTCATATGCACTTTTTCAACACTAACCAGTTTAGCCAATTTGATAGTAACCGCAATGAACAACGCCCCCCCTAAAAAAGCCAAAACAGAAGGATAAAAAAAGAACAGAACAGAAAAGAAAAAGAAGAGAGGAAAAAAGAAGAGAAAAAAAAATCGAAAGAAAAAAACAAATTCAATGAATATCTAGATCTATACCATGATCAATGCCACCGAGACGAGGTATTCGCTTAACACAGTCGCTGTTCCCGAGTCCACGAAGGACGCGACGTCCCAACGGACAGGCGGAGATACTTGATAAACGTTCCCATTCTCCCCACACGGGAATTGAACTCACGTCGCCTGCTTCAACAGAAGTGCCGGTGCCGACAATGCATTCTGATTCATAGCGCATCTTACTACTAATGGAGCTAAGGCCAAATTTTGCTAACAGTATATTCTCAGAAACTACCGAATGAAAAAAATATTAAACTTTGCCAGTACCCATAACTTGAAACGTAATATTGCACTATTGCATTTTCATGAAGATCAAATGTGTAAGAAGAAAGCCCATTTTAAATCAAATTCAGTCCTTTTGTAGCGATCACCATCATTTGCTTCGACATTATATATTCACTGCGGAGTGCCGACTGCGCCAAAGGATATTTTGTGTTCAGTTATACATTAAGTAGGTTTACGGGTATTCCCGGTTTCGATCTCACGCCTTTGACCGTCTCTCACAATGGGTTTGGAGCGCTCGTAGAAGGAGGAGGAGGAGGAGGAGGAGGA
>NW_004798752.1:28117-28982 GCF_000002075.1 Aplysia californica | reverse complement strand
TGCGCACGCAAGGAGGTGCTATTCCTATTCTTCTTCTGGAAAAACGAAAGAGAGCTTCAAAACAGACTGCAGCGCCATCTGAAGCAAAGAGCATACTTCCTGCGGACACTTTTTTGGCTGAGTGGCCCATCTTGTTATTTACTATCTTTGGTCTAGATCTAGATCTAATATCTAATCTAGATCAAGATTAAAAATCATGAAAGTATTGAAAGCAGATTTCTCCTGCAGTGGAGTTAGCTCGCACACCGAAGGATGATTGTATTTTGTGCACAATGTCAAGATGAGATCTAGAGTCTAGATCTAAATCAAGATCAAGAAGAATCCTGAAATGAAAGTAGAATCTAGATCTGTGATATTTCGATAACCTATTGAATATTGAAAATGGATTTTTCTTGCTGTGCATTATAGATTCTAAAATCTAGATTTTAGATCTAAGCTAGATCTATATGTGAATCTTAGATCGAGATCAAGAATGATGAAAGTATTGAACGTGGATTTTTTCCTTCTGTGAATAGATATAGAGTCTAGAACTAGGCTGTCGGTGAATCTAGATCAAGATCAAGAATCATGAAAGTATTCTTGAAAGTGGATTTTTTCCTGCTGTGAATAGATCTAGAAACCTAGGCCATCTGTGACGCCTGTCGGTTGGTAAAAATGTGAATTTCTAAACTTACATCTATCTATGGGCCTAGGCTCCTTCTTTCAATTATTGGCCTATGTCTTTATAATCCTTCGAGATCTAGGCTAGATCTAGAATCTAGATTAGGTTCTTCTAGGAAGCAACAATTGGCATGTAGGCCTAACTCTTTTTAAAAAAAGTGATTGAGCTGGAACTTTAGGAGAAAATGCCACGCCTTCGAAGGGG
>NW_004798752.1:25948-27943 GCF_000002075.1 Aplysia californica | reverse complement strand
CCTCTTCTTAACTTTCCTAATACTTCTTCATTATTATTCCGTTCGTAGAACGGGTACTTTTACTAGTGTACATAATTGCGCGACAAGTAGAGCCAGGCCAAAGATAGTACATAACAAGATGGTCCACTCGGCCAAAAAAGTGTCCGCCGGAAGTCCGCTCTTTGCTTCAGATGGCGCTGCAGTCTGTTTTGAAGCTCTCTTTCGTTTCTCCAGAAGAGGAATACGAATAGCACCTCCTTGCATGCTCAGATCGACTTCTGTTCATCAGCTGTTCGGGTTCGTTCAGTGCGGAGTTTTAGGGTTTTTTTTTATTTTTATTTAATGACCTCTCGCCTCTCATTCTAAAGTCAAATTAAACGAAGAAAACAGTCACCCCTTCCTCTGGAAATGGTTTTTTGTCGCATAACCGTTTTAGAAAAAGCGTTCTTCGGGAAATTTGAATTCATATTTATTCAAAAACTTGTTAGTTTCACTTTGATTTTTTAAACACAAGTAGGGTAACTCTGTTCGCAAAAGGTGCGCATTTGCGAAGAGGGCGCCATCGAATTTTGCGGACACTTTTTTAATTGGCTCAAAGAGAGGAGTGGACCCTCTTGTTATGTAGACTCTTTGGCAAGGCGAAGAGTTGATTCCCTTGGTTAGTGCTACAGAGGAAAAGTTCCGATTCTTTTTTTAAAGTAAACCAACGGTTACCACTACTAAGCTTATATTTATTAAAATTTTCTTCTTTACTTAAAATTTATTTTTGAAAACTTAAAGGTTGGTGCCTCGCTCTTTCTCGGAATCGAGGTTATCATGGATCCGGAAGCTGCTTGAAGCCGACCAGGTAACCGGAACTGGCTAGTTGTTGGATTCAGCGGAAGTAATTGCTAACTTTCCTTCAGATGGCGCTGCGGTCTGTTTTGAAGCTCTCTTTCGTTTCTCCAGAAGAAGAATAGGAGTAGCACCTCCTTGCGTGCGCAGATCGACTGCAGATCATCAGCTGTTCGGATTCGTTCAGTACGGAGTTTCAGGGTTTTCTTTTATTTTAATGACCTCTCGCCTCTCATTCTAAAGTCAAATTAAACGAAGAAAACAGTCGCCCCTTCCTCCGGAAGAGGTTTTTTTGTCAGCGTAACCATTTTCAAAAAAGCGTTCTTCCGAAATTTCAATTCTTATTTATTTAAAAACTTGTTAGTTTCACTTTGATTTTTTGTTAACACAAGTAGGGTAACATTGTTCGCCAAGGGTGCGCATTTACGAAGAGGGCGCCACCAAATTTTGAGGACACTTTTTTAATTGGCTCAAAGAGAGGAGTGGGCCCTCTTGTTAAGTAGACTCTTTCACCACGAGCGACGAGTGTGACACTCATGGACGGTGCCCTCAATCCTGGATACGTTTCTGAACTTTTCATTACCTTATAATATCAGAAATGGATAAACATTAGAGAGGGTTTTTTTTTTAATTCTTAGATGAACTCTGTCGTCGAGTAGCAGGAGCTGTGAAAATACAAATAGGGCTCCTAAAGTCATTTTACTGAGACTTACAGTATCTCTGGACCTCTTTATCGGTGTCTGTCGGTCTGTTTGTCATTCCTTTTTTTTGTCTAAATCCCCCGTCCTCTGCCTCTCTCTCTCTCAATCTCCACCTCTCCTTCTCTCCCTTTCCCTTTTTCTCTCTTTCACTCTCCCTCTCGCTTTCACGCTCCTCTCTTTCTCTCTCTCTCTCACTCTCCCTATCCCTCTTTCTCGCCCTCTCCCCCTCTCTGTATCACTTTCTCTCTCACACCCCCACCCATCACCACCCCTCACTTCCTATTTCGAGTTAACTTTTGTTTTGATTCACTTGTGCTTCCAAGAAAAACACAACCCACATTGGAATTGGAGAACACAAAACCCATAAATTTGGAGCCCCTTTATCCTTCTTTATTCACTCGCTCATTCCATATAGATCTCTCTCTCTCTCTCTCTCTCTCTCTCTCTCTCTCTCTCTCTCTCTCTTACACACACATACACA
>NW_004798752.1:19957-21476 GCF_000002075.1 Aplysia californica | reverse complement strand
CCACTCCGCCTTTCCCGAAAAAAGGCATCGTGGGCAACTCATACGAAGTATTATGATGTCAACATCAGCACAACTGAAAATGGGTTGTTGGGTGTTTTTTTGGGTCGCTCGAATTGAAATTATTTTTGAATTATCAATACGGCCACTCGTTGTTTACATGATACATCACTCCCTAAAACTAGTATGTAACCCACTATGATAATGTAGATGTCGCCACCTGCATTCTAAGTTCGTTTTCCAGTACAGCAAACTGATGGGGAGCGGGGGAGCCCATCTTGTAATGTACAATCAAATATTTCTGTAATGAGTGGGATATTCATCTACAAGATAAGAGAACCAAAACGCCCTCAACAGGACTGGCATTTTCAGTGTCTTTTTTGTCGTACCAACTTTTGGTGGTGTTTAGTGTACTCCTTTCTTTACTATGTTGGCTCTGTATGATTCATCACTAATGTGACCAATCTTCCCTGACTTTGCAATAATGACACTGTAAACAAAGTTATGACTTGCGGCTTTTTCCTATGCAACCACGGTACAACGCAAATAGGTGGTATCGTTAGCCTAGGGGTCAAAGATATCGGATTTGTAATCATGAGAATGTGGGTTCGGGAATTCGAGGCTCAGCGCTTTCCGACGTTGAGTCCTTAGGAAAGGCAATTTACACTAATTTTCTTATGTATTGACTCAGTCCTTTCGAATATGAATGTTCAATTCGGAGGCCCCGTCTCTTAAATCACCACACGGTGTTGCGAGAGGCGTTAAACCTATACAATCTCCGAATTTCGCGCATTGCAAATGTTTCGAATCCCACTAAAATGCATATGTTTTAAACTTCAATACAAAGCAAATTATTTTGATCACAATACAAAGAAAAGAATTTGAGTTAAACATGTCACAGAACTTATTATCCTTTCGTCCAGTATTATAATAATATAGATAATTCACGTTGTCTGAATTTTCATATTGTCTTTACCATTCAGCTTTTCCCTAGAGTAAAATAAAAAATAATATTAAAAAAACCAGGTGGAAAACTTCCACTGGGGGTTCACAAATGTCCCATGGAACTCAATTACGTAAGAGCCAACCCGGAAACAAATTATGCTGACGTTAGTTTTACGTTAAAATAAAAGAAGAAAGAAAAAACAACCCAATTCCCGAGACAACAAAAAGAAAAAGCAGCAACCAAGATGGAAGCGCTGAATCGTGATAATGGACTTAGATGCAGGAAGGCGGCCCCACGAAGGAACACAAATATAGGCTACGTCTACGGGTAAGGTCACCAGTGCAAAGAGTTCGCGACATTAAAAGCAGCTCTGTCCCTACGGCAAAGGACACTGCTTGTTTTCATTAATTTCAAGGTCTGTTTTGGCGAGCCAGACTCAATTATGTTACGGATCGGTACCGCTTGACCTGGTTCTGGCACTGTCGCTGATCATTGATTAAAAATAGAAAAGCAAAGACCTAGCGTCTGAACAGTTTTAAAATTCACGATTAAAAAGATGATGGATGCGCTTTCCAC
>NW_004798752.1:14121-15365 GCF_000002075.1 Aplysia californica | reverse complement strand
TGATGATGATGATGATGATGATGATGATGATGATGATGATGATGATGATGATGGTAATGACTGCTGGTTGGGAGGAGGGGGGTAGTTCTGAGCGGCATTGCATTAAAAGGAACAAGCGATTTAAAATGAAAATATCAAAACAATTGTGACAAAAAAGGGAAGAAAAGCGTAAGAAATACGAATATAATTGTGCACAAGTGAAAAATAAACTATTTGAACAAAAAATAGCAGGAATTTATTATCCTTTCATCTCAAGTTATTTAGGTAATAAATTAAATACTCTCTGGGTGCACACAGAGAACAACTTTAATTCATGATACATTTTCACTTAGTAGCCATTAACACGTCATTATTCTGCACCAAGTTATCGGTTATTAGGCACTGCAGCTTTGAAGTGGATAATAATTATTCTTACATGAAGTAAACAATGAGGAGGAATGTCCCAAACAGTTCTCTGTCATTCTTTTTCTTCTACAGCCTTTTCCCATTTCTCCTATCACTTTCTCTCTCTCTCTCTCTCTCTCTCTCTCTCTCTCTCTCTCTCTCTCTCTCTCTCTCTCTCTCTCTCTCCCTCTCTCTCCTCCCCTCTCCCTCTCTCTCTCTCTCCCCCTCTCTCTCTCTCCCCCCCTCTCCCCGTCTCTCTCTCTGAATGGTTTAATGTCACACCGACTTCATAAACATCCCATTTCGTGGACAAGATTTTCAAATATCCTTAACCCAGAAAACATAATACATTTTCAGGAGAGAGAGAGAGAGAGAGAGAGACAGAGAGAGACAGAGAGAGAGAGAGAGACAGAGACAGAGAGACAGAGAGAGAGACAGAGAGAGAGACAGAGAGAGAGAGAGAGAGAAAGAGAGAGAGAGACAGAGAGACAGAGAGACAGAGAGACAGAGAGCGACAGAGAGCGACAGAGACAAAGAGATAACAAAGAATAGCCAACAAACAGCCTGTTTTATTCTACAACTGTTCCCACACCGTGTAGTTTTTGACTAGACACCAAGCTTTACCGCGTGCTCACACTGAACTACCCCACACAACCCCAGGTACAGAAAGAGCTAACTCTGTGACCAAAACACGTGAGTCAGCAAAAATGTGGTCCTAATCAACTCGCTAGACACATAATTACCATCAAGACAAGTTGGAAGACACAGTATGATTGGTTGATTGATTGCTGGGCTGATTACAACATTTCCCAAGTGCCGGTCCAAGCAGTGGGGATCGTTAAAGGGGCGGGGTGGGAGAC
>NW_004798752.1:12172-13766 GCF_000002075.1 Aplysia californica | reverse complement strand
AGGGGGAGTCTGGGTTCTTTTTGACGTAAAAGTCCGGTTTACGGAAATGGCCTTAAGGGGTTCTTCGATCGCTACGTAACTGGCTGTGAACATTTTATGTTCTTCATTTTTTCCCCTCAATTTCCCCCCACATTTTTTAAAGGTTAGAAAAGTTTCCTTAGAAGTTTTTTTTTTCTCTTCCGTTAACCTACACAAGATTTTCCCTTGAGGGCTTAAGAGATGAGAGCGTGTTTACGACAAGACTTAAAGCACTTTCCACGTTCGTCTCTTTGCATTCGAATTCTTCATCCAGGATTTGTTAGAAGTTTTGCTTTCCATTATAACATTAAAAGATGGGAACGAATGACGTATTTGGTCTGATAAATATTGATCCTAAGCTCTGGCCTGATCGAGTTGTAAAATGTAAACCCCCATTGTGAATGTTAGCGGTCCTTTGAACGGACCAAGGGGAAAAAACAAATATTCTACCTGCTCTATAAAAATCGTAAAAATATTCGGAGTCGTTATCAAGATATTCAAAGAAATGCATTCTAAAAAGTTGACTTACTGTGAAACCCAAAAGTTTTGACCAAAATTTTCAACACTAGAGGCTGAAAAAAAAATGGTATAGGTTTAACGCCCCTATCAACACTATTAGGTTATTAAAGGGGCGGGGCCTCCTAGTTTAAAGTCCGTCTCCGATAGGACCGAGCCAAGTGGGAAGATCGTGTAAAGTACCTTTCCTAAGGACACAACGTCGGACCGAGCGGAGGCTCGAACCCCCGAACTCGCAATCTCACGATTGCGAGTCCGGTAGCCTAACCAGTAGGCTACCGACGCCACTACTAGAGGCTGAGCAGGTAGAACTTTACAATTTTAAGGTAGTGTTTTCCCTTGAATATTATTTTCTAGTGACAATTCTAATCTTCCGCATTTATACCAACCTAATTGTGTTGCAACTGCTGTAAAATTCGTACTTCAACACTCAGATTTTAATCATCTTTTCTTACAAGATCCAGCTCGAAGGGCAGAGAATGGTGATAGCGTATTTTTTTTTCAAAAATTCGTTTAAACGTTAAAATCAAACAAAGTAGAAGATTACAACTGCCTGCACCTGCACAGAAATCCATATTGACACCAGCTGAGTTAACGGCTGAAAACAAAAGAAAAGCCCCCCCCCCCCCTAAAAAAACCCAAAACAACAACAACAACAACAACAACAACAACAACAACAACAACAACAACAACAACAACAACAACAACAACGACAAAACGTATACCCAAAAAACACAAACCGAAACCTAAACGAAACCTAGTCAAACACAAAACAGAGTTACAGATTTTTTAACATTCCAAAATTCTCACTCAGACAACATAAAAAACAAAACAGTAAAACAAAAACAAACGAACCAGGCCGTCGTTTGAACACTGCGTCTCGTTTGTTGCAAATGCAAGAATTGGAACCGACTAAGAGTACCAGGAAAATGACTTTCGTTTCGTAAAGTGCCATTAAGATACAGACAAAGAACAATGCATACTCAAAATGAGTCTTTTAAAAATTAAACAAACGCCTTTAGCACATCTCTGTATTTACGGAAGTAGAGAAGTCTCTGGG
>NW_004798752.1:8328-10480 GCF_000002075.1 Aplysia californica | reverse complement strand
GAGTATTTTTGTGTCTATTTGTTTTGTTTTTTCTTTGAGGGGGTTTGATGTAAGTTTGCTGACCCCCTCCAGAGTTCAAAGAAGCGTTCAGCCTGTTCGACAAAGATGGCGACGGCACCATCACCACCAAAGAGCTGGGCACAGTCATGAGATCCCTGGGACAGAACCCCACAGAGGCCGAGCTACAGGACATGATCAACGAGGTGGACGCTGACGGTGAGTGGGGTGGGGGAGGGAGGAGGGAGGAAGGGAGAGGAGGGTGGGGGAGGGAGAGAGGGGGGTGAGAGAAGAGGGACATGATACAGTCATGAGATCCCAGGGACAGAACCCCACAGAAGCCAAGCTACAGGACCTGATCAACTAGGCGGATGCAGATGGTCATGGGGGAGAGGGGAGGGAGGGGAGAGAGAGGGGAGAGGGGGGAGAGAGAGGGGAGGGAGAGGAGAGGAGGTTAAAACGGGGAGGGTGTCTTCAAGAACTCTTACCAATTCTCTGAGAGAAGACTTGAAGAGCAGTTTCAACAGTAGAGATTCGAGGAACATTATTTTTTCAACAGAACAGACTGAAGAAAATCCCCTGAACATTTTCAATAGAAGAGACTGGATGAAATAACAGTTTCAACAGAGGACACACGAGGAACATTTGAAGCAAAGAGACAGGAAACCAATTTCCTACAGGAGAGACTGGGAGAACGTTTGTCAACAGGAAAGACTGGGAGAACGTTTGTCAACAGGAGAGACTGGAAGAGCGTTTGTCAATTGGAGAGACAGGGTGGACATGTTTCCATAGAACGGGGCGGCGGGTTTAACACATGTTTGATACTGATTTTGTTCAAGGTTATTTAAGTAACAAAACAGCCGAATTTAACGTCCATCTCCGACACAATGAAACCGGGACTTTGGGGGGGTTCGACCAGGGGTCGCCCGCACCATACTCCATAAGCCAGAGCGAGATATCAGTTGAGGGAACTCTTTAGTTGAGGTATCTCTTTAGTTGAGGTATCTCTTTAGTTGAAGTATCTCTTTAGTCGAGGTATCTCTTTAGTCGAGGTATCTCTTTAGTTGAGGTATCCGTTATCGTCGAGGTATCTCTTTAGTTGAAGTATCTCTTTAGTCGAGGTATCTCTTTAGTCGAGGTATCTCTTTAGTTGAGGTATCCGTTATCGTCGAGGTATCTCTTTAGTTGAAGTATCTCTTTAGTCGAGGTATCTCTTTAGTCGAGGTATCTCTTTAGTTGAGGTATCCACCAAGAGTGTGCAGTCAGGATCAGAGCGAGAGAAGACGAAGTTGGGAGACATTTCTTCCACTGTACGTGAGCCACACGGAACTAGGACTTTGCTCTACCCTCGGTCTGCATGATATTGCACACATGCCTTTTCAACGTTTTAGACAAAGAAAACAGAGATGGAAAACCTGTAAAAACAACGACATTTTAATATTTTTTTAGAATTTAAAAGTGCCCATAAACGCTTTGCTGTAAAATGCACTTCTTCAAAGATTTAAGAGGTCCCACTCTTTGGAAACTCCATGTAAACAATCTTTTCATCTGTCAATTAAAGTATACACCGATAACTGCCTGTCTGCCAACTTGTTTGTGCTAATGCTTTGTTTTCAAATGATAGAAATATTCCTTAGATTCTATCAATTCTATAATTAATTATCCTACGATATATTTTTTGTTGAGGGGCGTGTCTCTGCCTCGCATGTCAAGTCTTAGCGGAATCTACACCCCCAATGTCAATAAATGGCTGTGTCAATCTTTATAACACGCTAGGTTTATGTGAAGCGTTTATCTTTATCTTGTTTATCTATGTCCCATTTGGTCTAATTTTCTCGTTTATGTTCTAGAATTCAGACGTCCATCTCTCAACGTGTCTGTTCACCTGTCAGTTAAAGAATACGCCAACATGTTTGCCAATCTATTTGTGTTAAGTGTTTTATAATTGTTAAAAAATCAAATAGTTGGTGATTACAGAAAACAAACAAACAAACACACACAAACACACACACACGCAAACACACGCACGCACACACACACACACACACACACACACACACACACACACACACACACAAGTACTCTACACAACACACATGGACACCGGTCCCCAGGAGTTTGTGTAACAAAGTGAAGCCAGGGGGCTCATGGCTCG
>NW_004798752.1:6488-7432 GCF_000002075.1 Aplysia californica | reverse complement strand
TACATTTCATTGTTGTTGATGATTAAATATATTCAAAAATATTACAGCGTGAAGTTTTCTTGTCATCTTTGACATAACCTATACGATCACGTGTCAGAGCGGTGGAACCAGTATAAGTACAACGACTACATCTTTTTAATCCTGTTACTGTGTTACATTTATACATTCTTGAAACCTGAGGACCTGCATTATTCATGGAAGACTGAGATCGTCAACTGTTTATGGCCCACAGGAATACTGGAGATAATTTACCATTTTGTGTCACGGCTTTCTGTTGGACTGTTTGTTGTACAGTTGTTGTGGATAGTGTGTCCTGGGATTTGAAGAAAAAGAAGAAGAAGAAATAAATTAAATGAACTGTACGTTTATCTGGTCTGGACCTCACACTTTCAGTCTTACCAGTCTGACCCAGGGACCAATCAATAGTCTCAATTCCTCGGGTTCCCTGACGTCCCAAAGACAACAAATCGCTTCTGTCCACCCAGAATCTTCACCCCGAGTCCTCGAATCTTCACCCCGAGTCCTCGAATCTTCACCCCGAGTCTCGAATCTTCACCCCCGAGCCCTCGAATCTTCATCCCGAGCCCTCGAATCTTCATCCCGAGTCCTCGAATCTTCACCCCGAGTCCTCGAATCTTCACCCGAGTCCTCGAATCTTCACCCCGAGTCATCGAATATTCACCCCGAGTCATCGAATCTTCACCTGAGTCCTCGAATCTTCACCCCGAGTCCTCGAATCTTCACCCCGAGTCTCGAATCTTCACCCCCGAGCCCTCGAATCTTCATCCCGAGCCCTCGAATCTTCATCCCGAGTCCTCGAATCTTCACCCCGAGTCCTCGAATCTTCACCCGAGTCCTCGAATCTTCACCCCGAGTCATCGAATATTCACCCCGAGTCATCGAATCTTCACCCCGAGTCATCGAATCTTCATCCCGAGTCCTCT
>NW_004798752.1:5184-6388 GCF_000002075.1 Aplysia californica | reverse complement strand
CCCGGTACAAAACACAACCTCGTGGGTGGTTGGATGTTTCCGTGTGGTTCTCTCTCTCTTTTCCATCAGACGTAAGTCATCCTTTTTTCTTCTCTCTCGCTTTTCTATCAGACGTATGTCATCCTTTTTTCATCTCTCTCTCTCTCTTTTCTATCAGACATATGTCATCCTTTTTTCATCTCTTTCTCTTTTCTATCAGACATATGTCATCCTTTTTTCATCTCTTTCTCTTTTCTATCAGACGTATGTCATCCTTTTTTCATCTCTGTCTCTTTTCTATCAGACATATGTCATCATTTTTTCATCTCTCTCTCTCTCTTTTCTATCAGACATATATTGTCTTTATCTCTCCCCCTTCCTTAATACCAAACACAGTATGTACATCATGGTAGAATTCACTAACACGAAATTTTCATCGACATTATTGTTTAAAACTAAACATTTTTTATTGCAATTGAAGAATAAATCCCTGCGTTATTTTACTGGAAAAACAGTGACCAAAGGCACAACGAAATATTGGTCGCTTTTAAGGACAAGCAGCTGACCCAGGTTTGGGTGGTTTCCAGAAATCTTGACCTACACCAAAATTTGGCATTGCCCTACCTATAGGAGAAGTTT
The DNA here is from genome assembly GCF_000002075.1 of Aplysia californica. Classification (NCBI taxonomy): domain Eukaryota; kingdom Metazoa; phylum Mollusca; class Gastropoda; order Aplysiida; family Aplysiidae; genus Aplysia; species Aplysia californica. Next base: position 5,770 of record NW_004798752.1, on the reverse strand, counting down.
GGTTTTTATTGGTGTGTACATTTGTTTGGTTATAGAGAAAAGTCTCCTTGTCTTTTAAAGAAACTGAACCAGGGTCCAAAAACTTTATTTTCGATTTTCTCAAAACATCATTTTTTGGGATAGCCCCCTTGTGCTTAGAAGCGAGCATTTATAGAAAGTTTCCAAAGGCGCTGCAGCGCTGAGAGTCATCAGCCTTTGGCAGCTATTGTCTCCATGATTCTTCCACCGACACCAGCTTACTTCCGTCTACCTTACATGCACATATCTCGACGTTTTAAACAGATCCTTTTTTTAATCTAAAGAAAGACACATGGGCCGACATTAAGATATGTTGAATTTGAGACAATGTCAGAACTTGACGAGCGGGGATTTCACCTGGTCGTGAAACATATGTGTCTGTTACAGTTACTGTTATATCTGTTTATTCTGAGAGAGAGAGAGAGAGAGAGACAGAGAGAGAGAGAGAGAGACAGAGAGAGAGATAGACAGAGAGAGAGACAGAGAGAGAGAGAGAGACAGGGAGAGAGAGGGAGAGAGAGAGACAGAGACAGAGAGAGAGAGAGAGAGACAGAGAGAGAGACAGAGA
>NW_004798752.1:0-3400 GCF_000002075.1 Aplysia californica | reverse complement strand
AGAGAGAGAGAGAGAGAGAGAGAGAGAGAGAGAGAGAGAGAGAGAGAGAGGAGCGTTCATCGTCTATTTGAGACAGTTGAGACAGTTGAGACAGTGGGGGCCAGGAAGGATTTTCTTCTTAGAGGGAAGATGCGGCCATGTTTGCTGCATTCGATCCGACCTCCCAGGAGAAAAACACGTGTGATGAGGGAGGAATGGATCAAAATATGCCAAAACAAAAACCCAAACTCTCAAATGGAGGTAAATCTATTTGTCCCTTTACTCAACCCAACTGGATTCGGCTGACAGTTTGCACCAGGTAGTGAGAGGAAGTTCTTTTTTTCTAGTCGTGCATAACCTCCGCCTCGAGGGCTTTGGTGAGTTCATCATGACTCTTTCTCTCTGACTGTCTGTCCACACAACATTACCGTTACGGCAGCTCGGGGGAAGACAGACTGTTGCAGTTCCGTGTGAGCATACTGACGTCATCAACTGACGTCATCATCATCTGTGTAGTCTGTCCCCGCCAACCGCCCACTGAACGTTTGTTGTCTGGTACACCGAGAGAGATCAGGGCGCGGGGGATGGGGGAAGGTAGGGTTTTGCTGAGATAGAGAGAGATTAGGGCGCGGGGGATGGGGGAAGACAGGGTTTTGCTGAGATAGAGAGAGATTAGGGGGCGGGGGATGGGGGAAGGCAGGGTTTGGCTGAGATAGAGAGAGATCAGGGCGCGGGGGATAGGGGAATTTTGCAGAGATAGAAGACAGGGTTTTGCTGAGATAGACGGCAGGGTTTTGCTGAGATAGACGGCAGGGTTTTGCTGAGATAGAAGGCAGGGTTTTGCTGAGATAGAACAGGGTTTTGCTGAGATAGAAGGCAGGGTTTTGCTGAGATAGAGAGAGATACACAGAAAGTTACGCGGAGAGTCCACACAGAACTGATGGGGGACGGGGAAAGAGTAGGAAATTAAATACACCTTTTTTGACAGCTCCCGAGCAAAAGAACGAATGGCGAACTATGATGAATCCCCAAATAGTCCAGGGGTCAAGGTTGAGTCGCACAGATAATAACGGATGGACTGGAAAAAGTTTTCATTCTCTGTAGATGTGAGAAATGGAACGTACGTTTCCATATGATCTTTTTTACCCTGACACTTCCATCCCATTTCCTCACAGAAGTTTATTGATCTAATTCGTACGATGCGCTAGTTTGGGTGACTTTCCATCCCATTTCCTCATAGCTATAGAAGTTTATTGATCTAATTCGTACGATGCGCTAGTTTGGGTGACTTTCCATCCCATTTTCTCATAGCTATAGAAGTTTATTGATCTAATTCGTATGATGCGCTAGTTTGGGTGACTTTCCATCCCGCCCTCTCCCACCAAAACCTACTTACGTAAACTGACTAGGAACGTTGTACATAGTTGTCGTCATTCACGGTGGAGGGTTTCTTATTGTTTGTTTTGTTTGGAAAACGTCACTCCCCCACCCTCCCCCGCCCCCACCCTCCCTGATAAGAAAGAAAAGCAATGAGATACAATACAGAAATAAAACACAATCACAAACCAACAAGAAAACATAAACAAAAACTACAACTGAACTTTGGGAAAATTCGGCTTGTGTTCTTATTTCAAAAACTGGCTGTCCCAAACTGAAACGTCAATTTGTTCAGTTTGGAAAGGCGCTATAGAAATGTTATATATTATTATAGAACAGCTGCAACACAAGCAGGTCAGAGGTCAGGTGAGATGAGAGAACTGGAGGTTTTACCAGACAGTAACATTCCCAGAAACAGGAGGGGAGATACGTGCCATAGATGAGAAGACTGGGGGTATTACCAGACCGTAACATTCCCAGAAACAGGAGGAGAGATACGTGCGATAGAGGAGAGATGTTTATAAGGAAGATACACATCATCAACAAGTTTATCGTGGTTTGTCCGGAATTCAGATCCTGATCAAATGTATCTTCCTTATAAACATCTCTCATCTATCAGCTGATTCAAACCATTCTCTACCCTAGAATTACCAAGGTCTATCAGCTCAGGACTCGGGACCTAACTTTTGAGAAATCAGACGGGACAAAAACTGAGTTTCACATGGCAAGCTTTTTTTCAAATGTTAATCTTTGAATAACTTGACGACGACTCCGAATTATCTTACGGTTTTGATAGATCAGATAGAACATTTTTGGTTTCTGACCTCACGGTCTCAGTAACTCAAAACGGCCGCACATGTCAGACAGAGCTTTGTGACTGCGGGTGTTTTTTACTCTCTTGTAACGCCCCATAGCGTCGACACATACATAGGATCTATTTCTGTTGCAAGTGCCGTAAATCTGTCACTGACACTAAAACAAAGTCAGGGTAGTTTGGGAAGTATCCAAAAACACTCCACACGCTTCGTGAACGTCTGTCTCCGATATACAACTCGTAAACAACCTTTCTGGAATGAGAAAGGGCATTAAATTCGTGGCGGCGGAAATTATTCCAGCCCTGAATAGCGTGATAGCAAACCTATTAGCTGTTCTGTTCGGGCATGATTCATCAATGAGCGGGGAGCACACACGGTTACTGCAAAGCGCTGACACTGCGCGCTATTTGATCAGTGTTCATTTCATTCTCCGAGAGACCCCCACTAGATCTAGAATAAATAACTTTCAAAAAGAAAAAGAAAAGACAAAAGATAATGTATATATCGATCCAGTGTGGGAGAATTCGATTACAATTGCCTGTTGAGTAGTCCAAAAAGGCCGTATGATGTTTGGCGTTCCAATATTGCCTTACATAATGCACAATATCGCCCCCGATCTCAAGAGGAAGGTTTTTTCCAACTGTTCACACAGTGTTGGACGCCGCTATACGACGCCTTTGCATAATACATGTGGTGAGCGCCTCTACAGCACTCTTCACTCACGGCGACTCTCGCTTCTGCTGACACTCGTAAAAGCCCGGTGGTAGCGTCACCGGTTCTCTTTTACCATCGGGTCAACTTGCCTTATGAGATTTTAATTAGTGATCAAATTGGATCTGTTTGCATGCAGCAAGGGGGGTCGATATTCCCCGAAGTTATTGGATTATTTTAATGCCTTTGTTTTGAGACCATGCCCCCTGTTTGTTTGAGAATCAATTAAGGAGCCGGCTCGTGTTCGTGTTTCCGCGAGTCGCTGAGATGTGGTTGTACCTCGCTGGGCCGACTTTGGACAAAAACAATCAGGAAGTTTTCTACAATCGTGCAGTTTCTGAGAAACTTGAGCAGGCATAAGAGCCTTGAACATAATATCCTAGCTCTCACTGGGATAATTGAAAGCTAAGGAGGCAGGGGTCGACCCGGAGCAACTTTTTGGGGAAAGCCTAGACAGATGGCTGCCGGGAAAAGATCAGAATAATAATAATATGATAGCTTTTTTAGAGAGTTTCCGC
>NW_004798751.1:77946-84028 GCF_000002075.1 Aplysia californica | reverse complement strand
AGAGAAGTCGAGACAGAGACAGAGAGGTGAAGACACATACAGAGGCAGAGACGCAGAGATGCAGAGAGAGTGAGGGAGACAAAGGGAGAAAGAGAGAGAGAGAGAAAGAGAAGGAGAAAGATAGTTTGAGAAGTCGAGACAGAGACAGAGAGGTGAAGACACATACAGAGGCAGAGACGCAGAGATGCAGAGAGAGTGAGGGAGACAAAGAGAGAGAGAGAGAAAGAGAAGGAGAAAGATAGTTTGATCGGTAGGTAGGTAGGTAGGTAGGTAGGTAGGTAGGTAGGTAGATAAAGAGATAGAGAGAGAGACAGACAGACACAGAGAGAGATTGAGAGACAGACAGACAGAGAGAGAGACAAAAAGACAGACAGAGAGAGAGACAGACAGACAGACAGACAGACAGACAGACAGACAGACAGACAGACAGACAGACAGACAGACAGACAGACAGACAGACAGACAGACAGGTGAGATTTTGCTTAGAGTAGTTTTAGGAAAGATTAACCCAAAGATTGTCATCATAAGCTAAAATTCAGATAAAAATAATATAGATCTATGTCATTGTCCATTGTATATACTCTCGAAAATTCATTTTTCAACCAAATTTAAACTGCTACAATATGGGAAATGGAGTAAGTTATCGAATAAAAAAAAGAAGCAGGAGAGGTTTTTTTTAAAGCATTTGTGATTATGATGGCTACATACTACATACCCAAGGCAATGACGTAAGGACAAATGAAGATAAACACATCATGCTCCATCATACATGTAAGAGAGTAGTTTTTAATAATGCTTTGTGAGCACTCTTCGGTCAACAGTAAAATACATTAGAGTCTACTCAGAGAAGAGAATGAATTGTTTCAGTAAACATACACAACAACCAGCCACTTCAATATATGACCATACTGTATAAAGGACTGACCTTTTTTCAAGCAAAACATGCAAAGACTATCACCCCTTTTACAATCAAAATGAGAGCGTTTTGGAAGCAGTAAGAATGGACATAGGCTTAATAAGCTAATGCTCTTTTCCATTACCATTTTGGGCCGCTTTATTCTTATATCACATTGAGCTAACGTCACTCTTTAACCAACTGTAGCTTTTTTTTTTTACCAAAAAATTACCAGCAACCCCCATCCCACGACTCCTTCTTCCCCTTCATTTTCCCCCAACCTGAGACAAGCAAAGAATGTTCCATTCTTCTTAACTGAGACTTCAATTATCACTGATGCTGTCATAACTGATCAATACATCATCAGGCTCAGAGGTTAATACGTCATGAAACTCAAAGAGGTTAAAAAGTTTCAATACCTGAACAGTCCAATAAACACACTGAGTGAAACCCATTGAATTTCACTGAACTTAGAGAAGTCTTTTTTTTGTTGTATACGCCTGCAGGGAGAAAAGCAAAAAGAAAATATTTATGTAGCAACTGAGACATTTAATCATTTGGCTGAACATGTCTTATCCTTATTATATATATATATGTGGTGGAATGAGCAGCTTTGTGAGACATTAAGGCAATGTGCTTAATTCTCACCCCTGTCCCCCATAATAACAACAGCAGCAGCAACAACAACAACAGCAACCACCCCATAATAATAATAATGATAATAATGATCATCACCATCATCATCATCAACATCATCATCATCATCATACTAGTGACAACAGCAACGACAGCGAAAACGACAAGAAAAATAATAATAAAAGTAATAATAATAATAATAGTAATAATAATAATAATAATAATAATAATAATGATAATAATAATAATAATAATAATAATAATAATAATAATAATAATAATAATAATAATAATAACAATAATAATAACAATAATAATCGCAAGAAGAAAAAGAAGAATAGTAGAAACAATAAATAATGATAATTTAAAAGTAATAATGATAATAACATAATAATGGTCACACTAATAAAAAAAATTATTATAATTGATTCACTGCTTAATATATTAATCTGTATTTAAAAATGTAGTTAAATAGACTAACAACTATTCCAATGGACAAGAAAATAAATAAATAAATACCTCGTTACTGTTTTATTTACAAATAGTGACACGTTATCTCTTTCAGGTGGTATCGGTAGCCTAGTGATTAGGGTGCCAGGCCTGTATGCGTGAGATTGAAGGCTTGGAGGTTCAAGCCTTAGCTCGGCCCAGTGTTGTGTCCTTGGGAAAAGCACTGCATGAATTTCCCATTTTGGCTCAGCCCTTCCGGAGATAGATCTTGAATAACTCAATAGTGTTGATAGGGACGTTAAACCTACCCCATTTTTTTACTTTCAGCTCCGGCGGGTGCTCTGGTCCTTCTTTCCTATCAAACATCTAGATCTATCATCCTGGTCTCTCCTTCTTTTTTATGTTTGCTACTCTCTTGTAACACCGTCATCTTCAGCACTCATATGACCTCATTGTGTGAGCAATTGCCGTAAAATCTTCGGCAGACCAAACGCAATGTTGTGGCAATTTTGAACTACGAGGTGGGTTCAAGAAGTCTTTGGTCTAAATATATGAAGGAATAAAGATAAATCTTTGTAACTTGGTACACATACTTGCATTGATCTACATATTAGTCACCATGCAGAGTAACACATTTCTGCCACCTCTCTTTGACTTTCAAAAGTCCTTGAGAAAAAAAATGAACTTGCATTGATCTACATATTAGTCACCATGCAGAGTAACACATTTCTGCCACCTCTCTTTGACTTTCAAAAGTCCTTGAGAAAAAAAATGAACCAGAATGGGCCCTTGACCAGTCTTCTGTGGCAGGATTTCTAAGCCTCACTGTTCCGCTGTCTGGACCGTTGTGCGCAGGGGCGCGGTCATGCAGTAGGAGGACCCCATTACGAAATTTCATTACTCTACCATGATTCCTTCATACCCAGACACTAATCAGAAGCTAAAATTTGCTTACACATTCATAATGTGCTCAATTTTGAAAATTGAGTCGAAAAATCTGTATGAATAACGAAGGAAAAGTGCGTCTTCATTGTTGGAACACTTGAATTTGAATGCACGTCTTCAATAGGTTAACTCCCTTGTACACGATGTATTTAAAAAAAAATAATTATTCGAGCGAGTCATAGGCTGAACACCACTCGTATTCTGTAGGAACAGAGTAGATTGTAGTTGTAGTGATGTGCTTCTCTTTACTCACTCCTACTTCTTTACTTTTCCTCTGTTCTTTCTATAATGACTGTACCTTTTCCTGGTCTAAATGGCCGTCAGTATGTGGTGATGTGTTTCTCTTTACTCACTCAAACAAACAAGAGTTGATTGTAGTTGTAGTGATGTGCTTCTCTTTACTCACTCAAACAAGAGTTGATTGTAGTTGTAGTGATGTGCTTCTCTTTACTCACTCAAACAAACAAGAGTTGATTGTAGTTGTAGTGACGTGCTTCTCTTTACTCACTCAAACAAACAAGAGTTGATTGTAGTTGTAGTGATGTGCTTCTCTTTACTCACTCAAACAAACAAGAGTTGATTGTAGCGGGGGTACTTTTGACCCCAGGGTGCATACTGTCCACGTAGGATTATGCGATTGTGCGGCCGCGTTTTTTTCGCGTAATTCTGCAACATTCGCGTAATTTTGGATTATCCGCGTTTTTTCCCGGTTTTTCCGCCTCGTGACTAAAGGGACGTAATCACCGTAATAACTCTCATTTAAGTGAAAATTTGGTTATTTCCCTTGTTACAAGATCTTGGTTAAATGGGTTGTGATTTTGTTCTTGAGCATGTTCTATTTTTCAATCGATCCAAAGTTGTTGTTCTCAAGTCTGCTGATGTTTCATATTTGACAAGGGTTCTTGGTTTTAGTAATGCGCCAGCATCAGAGGTCCAGAGGTTCTTTTAAAAATATTTTTTAAAACATGTTTCTTTCCTCAATAGATCTAGATCTAGATCTACAGCTGAAAGTTACAAAGATTATTATTTTTGGTAGGTTTTTTTTTTTTTTTTTTAATGATGTGTATTGTTTTCTTTTCCAAATATACAACAAATTACTGATACTGATATGTTCTGTTTTCAATTTTTCTGTTCATAAAACATGAAAACCATGAAACTTCGTGTTGAAAAAGTGCAAAACATGTCGCGAATGGTGTTACGGTAACTTGCATAATTTTTGCATAATTTTGCTTTTTTGTGCATAATTTGGCCATCTAAATTTGCATAATTCTACGGGGACAGTGTAAAGTAGTAGAGCAGATGTTAGTTCCAGGACAGACGAACAGTTTGTACACCTTAGGATGGTTAGTCTTCTTCTTCTTCTCGATCGAATCACACTTGAAGTCTGGTATCTGTCATAAATTGAGCCATCCTGCTCAGTTCATCTGTCGGCCCGTATAGCTTCTCTTGTAGCGTCAGTGGGGTTGGCCACATTTCCTGTCTCAGGGCCCTGTGCGTCTTGCAGTGCTGAAGGATGTGTTCAACAGTTTGGTTCGCGTCCGACTCTCCACACTGGCATTTTGGTGATTGTACTAGTTTAAAACATTTATACATATGTTGTCTCAGTCTTGTGTAGTTGTGGCCTTAGTCTGAAGATAATCACTTGTTCTTGGCGGGACAGCTCATGGTAGCCATCTGGTGTCTGAGGTGCTTTAAATAGTGTATTTATACTAGTTTTTATTTTGTGTAGTTAACGCTGTTGTCTGGTTGCTCATTCTGTGCTCCTAGTTTGGCCATCCTGTCTGCCTGCTCATTTCCTAAGACACCACAGTGTGATGGAATCCACTGCAGCATTATCCTCAGACATGGGATGACTTCAATTACTTTTCGTAGCCTCGGTAGTTTGCCGGAAGTGATTGCCTGCAGTACTGACATGGCATCTGTTAGGAATACTACTTGGCTTTGGGTAGTGGCTACCATATTCTTGATGATGTTTGCTGCATGTATTAGAGCCTCTGTCTCTGCCCTTGGATGGTTAGTGGGTCTCCTTCTTTCCTATCAACGTTTTTAAACATGTTTTATGTTTGCTACTCTCTTGGAAAACCTTTATGGGTGGCTGGTTGGTGGGTGCTCTGGACGTCTGGTGTGGTTTGCTTCTTCTTTCCTATCAAACATATATAATCCTTATCTCCCCTTCTTCTTTTTTATGTTTGTTACTCTCTTGTAGGGTGTGGCGGCGGAGCGGTTAGTGCGCTTGTCTCCGAAGCGGAAAGTCCGGGTTCGAGCCTCAGTTTGGACACGCATATTTTTCGCCCCGTCCTGCCCACCCAGCAGTAATGAGTACCTGACTTAGACTTAGAGGGGGAAGTAAAGACGATGTGGAAAGGAACTGGCCACCCTGCCACAATAAGCCGAAGGCCCAGGAAGTTGTCTCACTAACAAGGCAATCCCCAATGTCCGGATCGGATGCGGCTTATATGACCTTATGCAGTTGCGAGCACCGTAAAAACCATACTAAAACTACAAAACTTCTATGGCACTTATAAATGACATGTTGCAAGAGCCATTAATATTACTGAAACAAAAAACAAAATAAATGTTTGTACTCAAGTTTGTCTCATACCAAACTTCCTTTATCTGTCCCCGTGGTTTTATGCACCCCGCCTAATTTAGCAAAATTGGATAATTTTTTGGGCATAATTTCGTATTATTTTCCTTGTCTTTCTTTGTTAAAATTAAAAGATTCGCATAATTTCACATTTTGGGCTCAGTTTGCATACGTGTAATTTCAGAATTTTTCTTGCATAAAACAACAAGGACATCTTTATAGGTTACCACCACACTCGGCTAGGGTGCTGATGCTCTGGATGGGGATAAAAAGGATTTAATCTGTTCGATATTACATAATGCATTTGTAACGTCCGGTTACCTGTCCCCGTAGAATTATGCGATTGTTCCATAGCGTGGCGGCCGCGTTTTTTCGCGTAATTCAGCAACATTTGCATAATTTTGGATTCCCCGCGTTTATTCACGTTTTTTTCCTTTTTTTCACAAAACAATTAATTAACGCCTCGCCATGTGACTAAATGGAAATAATCACCGTAATAAGTCTCATTTAAGTGAAAAGCTGGTTATTTCCCTTGTTAGAAAATCTTGGTTATTATGGGTTGGGATTTT
>NW_004798751.1:74867-77846 GCF_000002075.1 Aplysia californica | reverse complement strand
AAAAAAATTTTTTTTTTAAATGGAAGAAGGAAAAAAAGATATAATTTTTAAAAAAGCCCCCTTATGTATTAGTCAATGTGTTCTCAAAATATTCTTTTGTTAAAAAGTCCAGGTTAAACATGTTTAACTCATTTCGTATTCTTATACGAAGTCGCAAATCCTCTTGTGAAATATTCCACATTCATCATCATTATTATGAAAATGACAGGATCGATCGACTTATGGAGTAGCTTTTATTCACTACATATTATTTTTGTTGTTGTTCAAGTTTCTTCTTCTTTTTCAGTTTCTGCTGTTTTACTAACAGTAACAGCGTCAAATAACCAGCCAATGGATTATTTGACAGATGACATCTTTGTGCATATCAATCAGACAATAAAAAAGATAAGGTGTACTTTGGAGGCATATTTCTGCTAAGGAATATCACTAGGCATCGTGGTGAGCATTTTGGTTGATGTTGCTAGTGTCGACATTCACATCAAGGTTCAGGATGGCGTAGGGGGAGGGCGTGGCTGTGGGGTGCACCTCCACTCGATGCAGCCGATTGCTGTTGTTCTCATACACACTTGACGCGTCATCTTCATTGTCATCCGCACCCTGAGGGGCGATGTTTGGCAACCATGTATTTCTTCTGGAACACAGAAATAAAATCAAACGTTATATAACAAAATGTGATGTACATTATATTACTTAGAGCATCATAGTATAATTCGATACAGCATACTATAACTTCGCCCCTGCTGGTGGGGGCCCCCATAGTTTAAACTCTCTGGTTTTACTATGGGGGAACAAAGAATACACCTGCCATGATACTGCGTGTCATAAGAGGCGAATAAAAGTGCATAGGTCTGGTCGCCCGAAAAGTGCCAGTTTGCGGAGGGCCAACTACCCAACCCAGTAAAAAAAACAGTAAGTTACAGAAACACGGACAAACACAGCATTTGTTTTTCGATCTTGGGAGACGGAGGAACAATGAAGGACAGCGGACAAAGCCGAAAGGACTCTTCGGACCCGAAACCTCCGGATTGCGTCGTGGAATGTTCGCACCTTGTATGAAGCAGGAAAGAGTTTTCAAGTAGTACAAGAGATGAAGAGATACAGGCTGCACATACTAGGAGTCAGCGAGACACGCTGGATACTGTCTGGACAGAAGCAGCTCAGCTCGGGGGAACAAGTATTAATCGATGTACAGAAAAGGGGAAGACATGGAATAACATCAAGAGGCTAGCCCAGGATAGAGAAAGGTGGAAGGTGTTTGTCCGTGGTCTATACACTGGTGCAGGCTGAATAAGGCAATGATGATGATTATGATACTATAACTTGACATGAAACCACATGACGTGACACGATTAAATACGACACAATATAACATCACATAGCATCACATCACATAACATCACATAACATCACATAACATCACAAAGCATAGCATAGCATAGCATAGCATAGCATAGCATAGCATAGCATAGCATAGCATAGCATAGCATAACATAGCATAGCATAGCATAGAATAGCATAGAATAACATAGCATAGCATAGCATAGAATAACATCATTACAACAGTAGCAAAACACCACTTTCACCATAGCCGAGTGCACGTAGTACCTTTCTTCCCTTGCCCTTTATTTGGTTCTAAATTGAGTCAACTGGTACACTCTATAACAAACTCGAATTACATCTAGAATAAAACAGTCGAATCTGCTCTTTCGTCCACGTGTATAAGACAATTACCGCGCACATATGACCTTATGCAGTTGCGAGCGCCGTAAAACCCCATACTACTACTAAAGACAATTACTTGCTTTGCTACTATCATAATAACACCGTGTAACACATCCTCCTTTCAAAGACGCCTACTTTTCTCCTTGATAGTGGATGGCCATCTTAGGTGATCTGGACTGTTTTATAATACAGGTCCATGAACTCACCTCATAGCTGTCACAGGACTGTTCGCCTCCCCGTCTGAGCTGGCCGAGGAGCGAACACTGGGGAACTGGTCGTACCCTCTGGCCCCTCGCACAGTGAACGTCTGGTTCAGGAGGTAATCCCACACAGTGGGCTGTGGCCTGCTCACGATTCGCAACCTCCTCTTGCTGAAAGCGTCATCACAGATGGTGAGTGGGGATTGCATGTGTTTTTTAAGGTTTTTTTTGTTTGTTTGTTTTGTTGTTGGTTTTTTGGGGGGGAGGGGAGGGGTAAACACATTTTCTAATCATATTTCTTACACATAACCTTAGATTTGCAGTCTTAAACGAATGCACGTTTGATTGAGTACCCTCTAACACCCCCCCCCTCCCAAATCCCCATAACAAATACATGTACCTCTAACACCCCATGCCGTCTAAAAAAATTCTTCTGTCGGTTCCAGAACTGTAAGAGTACAAATGTACTTAAATATGATAACATGTGTGCGATTAATTTATTTATTTATTTATTTTTTTTTTTTTTTTTTTTTGGGGGGGGTGGACTCCAGATATAACTGTCATCTCCACTACGACCAAGCAAAATAAGGAGGTATCGGGGGTCTAAAGACAATAACAAAAACTGACAATAATTCAGTTACTTTTGGACCAATTTCAACAAAACTTTGAGGGCATAAAATTCGACTTGGGGATGTTACAATTATATAAATAAAATAAATCAACACGGTCGAAAATTATCAGGTTTTTATCTTTTCAACCAAAACGTTGCAGCTTCTTGAAACTCAACTATATTGTTCAATTTCAAATCTTCACTATTTGAGCATTAAAAAACATAATTTACACGAAATTAATATTGCCAAATACATTCAAGAATGTGGCGGCTATTTAAATCTCCAAGTGTTGGCCGTTTCTCTCAATTAAAGCTCCAATACACCGTTGAAAATTTTGAATAACCTTGTGACATATTTCTGGGTCAATTCTTCGGACCTTCCGTTCAACATTGGGTTTCAACTGTTTGAATTTTTGTGGATATTTTCCGTAGGCTTTTTCTGCCCCC
>NW_004798751.1:69343-74767 GCF_000002075.1 Aplysia californica | reverse complement strand
GGGGGGGGGTCAATCCATTTGTGAACTTTCGGCATGTAAGGCGTTCCCCAATCTTTCTTGCTATAAGGGCCCCTCTTGACGTACGGGTTATAGCCCCATCCCACAGGAACCAGGCCTCTTTAACATAAAACCTTCTCCTCCCCAAACTTCTCCAAAGCCTTCTCAGCACGGTGAGATAGTCATCTGATGTGACTGTTGCGGTTTTACAGTCATGGTCCTGAAACCAGAACGGGCTGATCACGTCTTTGTAGCTGAACACTTTTTAGAAATACAATTTTGCGTTTTACCCAATTCTGGTTGAAATATTTTAAAACGTGGTATTTCTCAAACATGCTGATTGATTTTCCTCACATAGATTACACAACTGACGTCCCCTTATTTAAATTCCATTTGTTCAAAGTTTTGTTGAAATTTGTTGTGCAGAGATAACCAAGTTATTGCCCTTTAATTGTATTCCCCCCCCCCCCTTTAAAAAAAAAAACAACATCTTATGTATGGAAAGCCTTGAAACTCCCGAAACATCCCATTTCATGAATACAGTATAAGGGATGCAATCTAGAGTCATCAGCACCATAGCCAAGCGTGATTCCGTATTATAACGGTGTACCCATAGCATGATAAATCTTGACGCATGCATAGTCCAAAGAAGATGTTTTTACACCCCCATCGACACAATTTCGATCATTTAGATCAAGTGATGACACAAGTCATTACCCCAGAATTACAAAGTTCTATCTGCTCAACACTAAGGTTAGAGAAATTTGACATTAAAAATGTTTTTGAATTAAAACACACGTCAAGCTTTTTCGAATGCAATTAATTCTTTGAATACCTTTATAACGACTCCGAATAATTTTACGATTTTTGATAGAGCAAATACTGTAGATGGTTTCTGACCTTATGGTCTTAGCAGCTCAAAATGGCCGAAAATTTCAGATAGAACTTTGTCATTCAAAGGTAGCGAAGTAAAAGCTGGCACTTACCGTCCCCAGTAGAAAACAAACGCCACAAACGTGAGCAGCATGCCAAGGGAACCGCCAACAATGGCGCCGATCATGGCGTCACTCACTGAAACACAAAGGGGCCGGGAAGAAAGAGGGGTGGGGGGGGGGGGTGGATACAAAAGGTAATTGATAGAGTCAAGGAATTTGAGGACCATGAGAGTGAAGTGATTGAAGTCACAACTTTGATAAAAGAGTCCATGGTTTAAACGTTTTCAATCACACAAAATTTCCGGGACAAATTTTAAAAAAAAGTAAGTGTATTGGCTTAACGCCTCTTTCAATACTAGATCTATAAGGTTATTTAAGAGGTGGGACATCCGAATTTAACGCATGTCTCAAATTTCAAAATCAGTGAGAAGTAGTATATTTTATAACAGATAACAGTCTTCCAGTCTGATGTGACCGAAAATGAGAAGGAGAAGAAAAAGACAACCTAGAAAAGGTATAATGACCGCTTTCAGCACGAACACTACTTCTATAATTTATCCTCAAAACCTGTGTAAACGAACAACAGCTTGGTATTATGTCAGGGACTGTTTTAAAAAAAGGCTGTATGTGAAAAGGGATCAATATATGATGTGTTTTGTACTTTAAAATTTTATTTTTCATTAAACCTGGAGACTCGGGTGACTGGCGGGTGCTCTAGTATGGTTTGCTTCTTCTGTCCTGTCTGATATCTGTCGTCTTTATCCTTTCTTTGTCTTGTTTGTGTTTGTTACTCTCTTGCAACCCCCCTAATCTTCAGCACTACATACCCCAGCTGAGTTGCAAGAGCCGAAAAACGCTTAATAAACCAAACCAAAGCAATCCACCCCCCACCCCCAGGGCAGTGCTACTGACTGATTTTGTCTTTAGGCCATTCCCAAAGGTGGGATATTAACATGTGCGTATGCACAGTAGAATTGTAAATGCACGGGCTGATTTATCAATGTCATGCTTATAACAGTGCCGGAACAACATAGGGGGAACTGCTATTTTTTCTTTCCTCATCCTTACTATCGTCATTTTTCCTCTACTTTTATTATATATGTTTGTCACTCTCTTGTGAACTGCTATTTTCGGGGTGCCTTGATGGTCGAAGCAGACAGTGTGCTGTTGAGACTAGAGAGGTGAGCAGAGTAAGCTTGATTCCTCGTTTGGACTTCTCTATTGACATCCACCCCTTGGCGCTCATTCGATCTTATGTAGTTGCCTGCGCCGTAAAAACTTAAATAAAACTTTACAAAAGAAAAACCCAAAGTCAAATCAAACAAAACTAAACTTACACTCATCATCGTCGGACGGAGCCGGACCAGTCTGTTTTTGCGTGCTGCGTTCTCTGACGGTGGTGTCCGGCTCTTTTGAGGGCGACGTGGAGTCACCGCCAGAAGTGACCAACGGGGTAGTGACCGCTGAGCTGCTTGTAATCTCCTCAGTGCCAGGACTTGCTGAGAACGAGAGATGTAACATTATAAAGATGCAGTCGAACCTGCTCTAACAGCCACCTGTATTAGACAATCACCAGTATAAACGACCACTCCCCACTTTCTCCCTTAAGTTAAAAAAAATTTTTTTTTAAACATTACAATGACACTCTGTAAAAGGTAACCTGTTAAACACAGCCACTTTTTCCCTCGACAATAGCTTTCAGCCTTAGTTTTGACTCTATGGTACAGATCTATTACTTGTATAGGTCTAGCGCTCAGCCCCCGATTAAGGTGCACAAGCTTTCAAAGCTCTACAATACAACACTAACACATAATTAATATATGTCCACCAATATGGGAGTATTTTTGTGTCAATGTAGGTGTTTTTACACCCTCATTAACACAATTTAGATAATTTAGGAGGCATTCGCTCCGACCCTGCCTGTCTAGGCCAACTGAGAGGGGGATACAAAATCTCAGTAAAAAGACCGAGATATTCGATAAAATATTTCATCCCACTCAGGAATCGAACACGGGTCTCCTGCGGGATCAAGACAGCAGCGTGCCTAGCCGCTGTTACACCACAGACGCCGATATTGGCACATGGACGTCAAAAACATTAATTTACAATCAAATATAGACAACAGACTTACAGAAGATTGGGGGAAATTAAGGACGTTTATGTGTGGCGTGTGGTTGTTTTGTTTTGTTTTTGCTTTTTTTGTTTTTGTTTTTTAGGGGGGGGGGGGTGTAATCACAAAAAATTAGGCAATCTTTTTGAATATTTAGATATATTATCGCTTTAGCTACCAGCGATGATTTTATTCAAT
The DNA here is from genome assembly GCF_000002075.1 of Aplysia californica. NCBI lineage: Eukaryota > Metazoa > Mollusca > Gastropoda > Aplysiida > Aplysiidae > Aplysia > Aplysia californica. Next base: position 71,527 of record NW_004798751.1, on the reverse strand, counting down.
ATGTTTTGCACCCCGTTCAACATACTTCTGATCCATTTGGAGACGGGTTGCTTCGACCCTGCTGGTCTAGGCCAACTTGGGATGAGTGGAATACAGCTTCCATGTAGACACGCAGATATTATCGGTAATAATAACGTTTTTCTTTGGATGTTGAAATCACATCTTCTGCATCCAAGACAAATAGCTAGAAATAACACCATATTATGCGCTCGTACAATGGTTCTAACAGATCTGAATTTACAACAGTTGTTCTGTGCATTTATGAGAGACAAAATAGCCGAAAAGGGGAATAACATAATGGGGCCACAGGCCAACATAATGGGATCAGCTTAAAGGGCCTGTCTAAAGGGACCGATATAAAGGGCCAAAGTAATGGGGTTGCGATAAGATACCAACACACGGGGTCTACATAATGGAACTAGTACAATGGTTTCAAGAAATGGAGTCGATATGACGGGTCAACACAATATGGTCAACATTACGGAGACCGGCGTCAGTGGTATAGCAGGTGGACGCTTCATTATCGCATGCAGGAGACCCGAATTTGATTTCCCAAAGGGGAGAAATGTTTATCGAGTATCTCAGTTTTCTGCTGGGTTATTTTGTATCAAGCTCAACCAAGTTGACTCTGACAAGTATGGTCAGAAGTCTGCCTCCTAAATGGTCTTAATTGTGTCGACGGGGACATAAAAACACATTATACATGTACATTAAAATAAAATTTAAAAAACATGAGGGGTCAGCATAATGAGGCCAAGATGGGACCAACTTAAAAAGGCAAACAAAAGGTGCCCACATAATGGGGTCAACATGAAAGGCCAAAGTGATGAAACAATGGGGCTCACTCAAGGACCTTACAACAACGGTACTATACAAACCCCTTGGGCTCACCGGACAAAATAAGGCCGAGGAAAGGGGCCAATATATTAACGCTAATATAAGGTGCCCATATGATAAAGGGACCCACATGGGGGAACCAGGATGACGAACCAGTGGGGCTTGCTAACACATTGAGACTGAAACAAGGGGCCAACCAAATGAGGCGGGGGTTGCGCAGTTTGTAACAATTTCATTTTTGAATGGGTATTCATGACAGTCATAATTACAACACTTTAACACTGTAGATTAGTTGTAACTTAAGTTTCTTATTCTCCACCTTCAAATTGGGGGTGTAGAGAAAATTGGGGGTGTAGAGATAGAAGTAGTCCCTCTCAGATGTCAATTCAGCTTGTGTTGATCAACATTTCTTCCTTTTTGTAAGCAAATCAAAGCAAATTTTAAAATACTCTGTAAAATTTCGACAACGAATGTTTTTTCGTTAAAAACAATTGAAAAATAAAATTCACTTCATATAATCAATCAATCATTAATTTACTCTTTTTGAGAGTGTCAGTGATAACTTCCATCGTGCAGGGCACAGTCGGGGCCTGTGACAAACTAAGCCTTTGACAAACTGGGCCTGTGACAAATTGGCATACTTCCAATGAGGCCGATAGGGGTAAGATAATGGGCCAACATAAAAAAAGCCAACAAAAAGTGCCCATATAATAGGGCCAACATGAGGGGCCAAGATGATGAACTGGTGGGACTCACCAGACACATAGTGAGGCCGAAATAAGTGGCCAACAAATTGAGGTCGGTGTTAGAGGCAAACACAAAAGAACCAAGATAAGAGGCAAACACTTATAGAAAACCATGGTGATGAACCAGGGGGATTCATCAGACATAGTGAGGCCGAGAAAATGGGTCGAAACAATAAGGCCAAGAGAAGGGGCCAACATAAAAAGGCCAACAAAAGCCAAGACAAGGGGCCAACATAAAAAGGCCAACAAAAGCCAAGACAAGGGGCCAACATAAAAGGCCAACACAAGCCAAGACAAGGGGCCAACATAAAAAGGCCAACACAAGCCAAGACAAGGGGCCAACATAAAAAGGCCAACAAAAGATGCCCACAAAAGGGGCCAGGATGATGAACCAGTGGGACTCACCTGAGCTGGAGCCTCCGACACAGGTATAGGCCATCAACATGTAGTTTGTGGCGGGGGGGTAGATGTCCTGATCACACTCCTTGGTGGTGATTGACCAGGTGGCTACCGCGTCACAGTTAGGCTTGTTGTTGCACTGGGTGGTGGCTGCGTTCTGCACAATAAGGCTGCAGTCCTACGGTGTGTGCGCGTTTCGGGG
>NW_004798751.1:64762-67610 GCF_000002075.1 Aplysia californica | reverse complement strand
GGGGTTGTTGTTTTTTTTACATGTTTTGCAGGAGCTCAGAAGTGGCAACCCCAAGAAGCACGGACAACATCAAGCCGATATGAGAATTCCTCCCAAACGGGCCTCGGGATGCCTCGGTTCACCTTGTTGGTTGTAGCTGTTATTCGATTTTTCATGTCATCGATATTTTCAAGAAGTGGTGGGACATACATTTTGTCTTTAACATACACCCCAAAAAGTGGCTATTCATTTTTTTGCAAGCAAATTCGAATGACTTCATTTTTCAACAAGATGGAGCACTGCCTGGTTGGTATTTTGGGGTTCCGGTTTATCTGAATGAAAACATGCCTCAGAGGTGGATTGGCAGGAGAGGTCTAAAGACCTCGCTTTCTGTGCTTGGCCGGATTCCCGGACCACACTATATGTGAGACCTCACTATATCTGACTTTTTTGTGAGGGTTATGTAAAAGAAAAAATTTGAATTCCACCACTTTCAGCAAATATCAATGACACGAAAGATCGAATGACAGTTACAATCAACACAATGGACCGAGAGATACTGAGGCACGTTTGGGAGTTTTTTTTCTTATACCAGCTTGATGTTGTCAATGCTGTCGGTGGTTGTCAACTTGAGCACTTTTAAAACTTTAAATAAAAATTGAAGGTATGTGCAACGCAGGTGTCCAATCTATGGGTTTCTTTTGTTTTTCGATTTTAAAATACCCCATAATGATTTTGGCATATTCTTCTTGAATCACCCTGTATTATTCTATACTTAAAAAGCAAGTTGTGTAGAAACTATTTTTGTACCAGAAGATAAAATAAAAACGCATTCCTTAAAATAGTACCTATCACCAGGCACACACACATAATAATGTACGGTATATAACATTGATACGTAATTGCTTGAATAATACACAATATAACACACATAAACACACACACACACACACACACACACACACACACACACACACACACACACACGCACACACACAATATAGATTTATAGAAAATCCACACACTGTTGCTGGTCGCCACTTTGCAGTGCCCTATTTTTGAGCTTGGGTTGTTGTGTACTACTTAAGGACACACCTCACGACCACCAACCCGAGCACCTTGTCAGAAACACAAATGTTTGAAATAATTGTGAGCATGAGTTCATGGTCACTTTTTTAAAAAAAAAACCCACAAAAAACATTGAAATTGAGAAGCATTTTGTAATGATACCTAGCGATCGAAACCTACAATTTTATGAATTCTTTAGAGTAAAATCATGGAATCACTCAAGATTTGAAGGGTATTCGAAAGCACACGATGATATGAGACTCTGAAGCTGACTCTTTTGAATCTTTTCGCCCCATCAATTGACCAAGAGAACCCAGCAAGCTTCTTGAAGACTTGCCTATTGAACAAGGCTTTAGTTATATAAAAATGTCACCAGGCCATTGGGAAGAAAGTACACGTACCTTGTACTTGAAGACAAGATTAAAGGCGCAAGGGTTAATGGTGGACACAGCACAATTTGAACACAAAACACCAAAGTTTGGGCTGGGCCCACTTTGACCCAATGCACGAGTGCACGGATAGCGACTGTATGCAATGGCGGGTCACTACACGCCATCCACCGAGCCAGAGATGATACCTCCAGGTATTCCAAGTAGGTACTGAACATGCCTTACGTTTAGTATACAGCAAGGAACTTAAAACACTGACCCCCCCCCCTTCCCCCCCCAAAAAGGGACAGTTCATTGGTTCAACGCCCCTTGCAACACTGTACAATTACATAAGAGGGGGGACCTCCGAATTTAACATCCACCTATACAGACGAAGCTAGAACTCAAAAGGCAACTGGGTCGAAAAAAGAAAGAAACTTCCATCTTCGACATGACCAAGCCAAATGGAAAAATTCGTTCAAAGTGCGTTTCCCAAGGACACAACGTCGAACCCACAACCAGATTAAGAGTCCAGTAGCCTCCAGACAACCGACGGTACAACAAGGAACTGAAAACATTGACATGTCCGAACAAAATATTATTTGAACAGACAATGCTGTACCCTATGAACTTATTGCAGAAGCTCTGTCTGTCTGTCTGTCTGTCTGTTATTCCACCTATCAGTGATTCATCTGGTAGGCATAAATATATAAAAAATCAAACAATTCTTCACAACAGGAAGTCCACACGAAGCCAAAAAAATAAGTATTTCATTCCCACGAGCGTCAAGAATAAGGGCTCAATTGGTAGCATACAGGACTACCGGATCTAATGAACTTGGTTCGATTCCCCAACAGGGCTTTCTGAACTTTGGTTGTTTGGGGGAATTTTTGTACAGATCTACAGTGCTTTGCCCGCTCAGCCCTGATTTGGAACAAAACTCGCAAGTTTGGTTCTGCTGGCTCTAAAACCGTTGCGAATGGGATCGGAAAAACGAATGGGTTTGGGGTTTTTTTTAGGCGACGAGTCAGGCAATCGGTTTTTTCACGAATCCACTTTGCGCCCTCAATCTGGCTAGCAAACCGATGGGCACCCGGTACGACTTGCCGCCATGCGACGAAGGGGAGTAGGAGTAGGATTATATATATATATATAAAGCAGAAGGAGAAGACACCACAGCACAAATCAACCAACCACTCGCCTTGCACAAACGTAGCAAAGGCATTGTATATATTCATAAAAACATAAATTTGACACGTAGACACACAGACACACAAACAGACACACACACACACACACACACGCGCGCGCGCGCGCGCACACATGCACACACACGAGCACAAATATAACATATGAACGCCGAAACACGCTCAGGTGTAAAAACAGGCAAACAAACAGAAACTCATACACACACACACACACACACACACACA
>NW_004798751.1:61610-64115 GCF_000002075.1 Aplysia californica | reverse complement strand
CACACACACACACACGCACACACGCACAAACACGCACACACACATACACACACACACACACGCACACACACGCACACACACATACACACACACACACACACACAGAGATAAAGCACTCTAAATCCACACAAACAAACATGGTTATACCCTCACCTTCTGACAAAAAAGTACACCTAACTTTTTAGTGTTCACTGGACCGTGTCAACGGTTTTCTCTTTCGCCCCAAGGAGATTAAAAGTTCTAAACTCCTTGTTTCGCCCCCAACGGGCGCGTTAGGTTTCGCCCAAGGAGTTTTTTAAAATTTCCTTGGTTTCGCCGCAAATGACGCAACAGGGGACTACCTGTCAAAGTCTGGAAATCGTTTCGCCTCAAATCGTATTCGAATACAAGTTACTTACACAGAAGATAGAAGATCAACTGATTTGTGAGCGCCCCTGAAACAAAAGTTGTAAACGCTCCTAGGCCTATATCTGTCAATGAGAACTCGGGTGGGGTAAACTGTCATAATGACTCAATCTCTCCCCTTCTCCCTTCATTGTAAGCAGTGGCGAAGCGTCTATATAATCAAATAATCACTGCTTCCCTTCCTAATTTTGAAACATTGCCGCAGTCAAATTCACCCATAGACGTAAATCCCGTATATTAAATGTTAAAAAAGACGCTCAAAATCACCAATGAACAGTATGCCTAACATTCAAAACGGTTTCATTGTCACAGAAATAGCCTGTTCACCCCTATCGTGTCACCCCATAAGCAGTCGCAAGCTTTGATTATGTAAGCTTACAGTGAGGCTGGAAGAGTCTACCAAAATTGTTGAAGGGAACATGTGTGCAACAGTCAAAACTGTTCCATTGCCACATATTTACCCTGTTCATCCCTTTCGGGCCACAGTTATAATCAGTCTCAAGCACTGATTATGTAAGCTAACTATTACACTGGTCGAGTCTACCTCACAGATGTGAGGGGAATTAACTCCTAATAATATATTGACTGCTGCGAGTGCTTGTTTTTTCCCTCGACTTTTTACCAACCTATAATCAGATCGTGACCTCGATTATGACACCGGCTCCTGGGCCTGGCCGCGAAACGCTAGACAAAAACAGCCAAATGTGAAATAAAAAATTAATAATTGTCATGTTCTACCAAAGAGTATAGTCTCACTGGTATTGGTATTACATACTGTAGTATTGACTGACATCTCTGCTTCTTTGCTTTGTGTTAGTGTATTCACATCTAGAGATAAATTTAATGTTTGTTGAAATAAATATTTAATGAGATACTTTCCCGATTATTTTAGCGGTTGAACATGCATACAACAACATGAATTCAGGATTTGTTTTTATTCACAACTCAGAGATGCCGCCTCGAGTAGGATTCGTGTGTGATAGATCTATATATATATATATATTAATCTCCAGGCCCTATCTGGTCCCATCTCACTTTGATTACCCTGTCAAACAAGTCAGCCTTTGCCCCTGATTGTAGGTGCTGGTCTCGTTCTTGCTCATTCTCCAACGTTGGGGGTTTTCAACGACTTTATATCTGAGACATCACATTTTTGTCTTCACTGTCATGCCATTATATAATCCCATCCTGCTCAAAGTCCTACTTCCAAAACATATTCTTGTTCCCAAGAAAATTCATCGACCACCAGCAACTAACAAAGTTAAAACTGAACGCAGTAAATTGCAAACAGCCCTTTACAGGCCCTGTATACAATGGCAAATCAACATCGAGAAATTCGTCAAGTACATGAGCTTCAAGATTTAAAAAAAAAAATTTGGGGTTTCACAGCGATTTTGTCCTTGAGACACCACAATGTACTAAATTAAATCTAGTTTTAATCGAATTCAAACTGCGGCGAAACGATCATTCTTATTTTACACAGGTAAACTCTGTGACGTAATTGCGGCGAAACGTTGACACCCCCCCCCCCCAAAAAAAAAAATAACCCAAACGAATTGAGGGTGGGGTGGAGAATGTGTGGGGTGGGGGATGTTTTTGTGCTTGCAGTGGAGTCCTTTTGCATCTGGGAGAGAGACACATTATTATTTGTGCAAGGCATAGATCTGTACTATAATACCCTAGACTGTGCACTCTGACGTAATTCCGGTTCTCTATAGAGGACACCATTTGACTCTATTTGGAACCAAATGAAGAGCAAGGAAAGAAAGGTTTCGCATGCCCTCGACTATAGAGAGACTGATGTTTTTGCCTTTAATTTGAGCCGCCACGGTGTGCATGTAGCGACGTTTTTGTAAAGAGCAAGAGCCCGTGGCCACGACAGTGCACAATCTACGATGATTTTGCATTTCAAGTCTATGGCGCAATATTATTTCCTGCGCCAGTATTTCAGACGCCTTCTAGTTTTACACACATGTCGTTATCCTTGAACATTTACGCTGCCCGCACGACTTTTTCAATCCTCTCCGTCCATGTTCTTTTCTACACTCCATCCTCCCAAGCCACCACCCCCCCTTTTCTACTTTACATCTTCCCTTGCCA
>NW_004798751.1:56369-57387 GCF_000002075.1 Aplysia californica | reverse complement strand
TTCTCTCTCTCTCTCTCTCTCTCTCTCTCTTATCCCGCCCCTTTTTGTCCGTTTATGACCAGGCAGGCGACCTTGGGAGTATAGAAAGACAAATGACATGACCTGAAATCTTGTTTGGAGGGAACGTACCAGCTTGAAAAAAAAAAACATTCGTTGGTTCACCCTAGCCAAGCCAAACTTGAATTGGAAAAGTTATAATATTGGTAGTATAGTAGTATTATTATAGGCAGATTCGGCGTCATTTCTTTTTCAAGAACTCAACTGGAACGTATAAGCATGTTAGTTATAACAACAAACCGTCTGGGGGTAAGAGATTTATTTATGGATAAGTAAAGAGAATCAGCAAAGCGTGACGTCGAGTGGTCTCTGCCTAATATACCTGGCAGTATAAGGAGAGATAGAAAATGGGAGCCAGCTGATCAGAAAAAGTTCGTTCACAGAAATATTAATAACTTTCTTGTACAAGTATATGACCGAATTGACACCAGAATAGACCGAAAGCTAAACATACATCCGGATTACGCTCTTTATAATATTTTCATTGCTGTTGCACAACGACACGATGACAAAGCAGTTCACCCCTGTACAGCGTACTTTTGCTCTGAAGATGTATCACCAAATCGATCAGTACATTGTTTGATTGGGAATACGTTATAGGTATCCCTAACAAACATAAAGTTCCAAGCGAAAGGTCCGCCAAAGGTCCATTTTGAAATAGCTTGCAAGTTTTCAAATATTTGGGTCCACAAACAATAAAAACTGTAATTCAAAGTCCCGAGCAACACTCAGAGGACAGCCTATGAAACAATGCACTCTTGAAAATGTCAGTGTGACACGTGAATCAGTGATCGAAGCACAAAAGAAACGAAAATGGTGACGTAGTCTTGTGTTTTGGATTCACCTGGTATGTAAAGAAAATCATAATACTGTCGACATAAGTATGCCATTTCGTGGTGGAAAACACGAGACGGAAACAATGGAGAGAAAGTAAAGAACTAGGTCCTGCTTGTGGTGCAAC
>NW_004798751.1:54937-56058 GCF_000002075.1 Aplysia californica | reverse complement strand
ACACACACACACACACATACATACATACACACAAACACACACACATACACACACACACACACACACACACACACACACCTGTACATTGAAGAAGATTAGTAGAACATTCTTTGTTTCGTAAGGCAAGCAGCTTCAAGATGCAGAAACTTTGCGGACGCCGCCATTTTTAGTGGTTTGTTTACTACATGTTCATGTACAGTTAAACCCCGTTATACCGCCTGGCTTAGGACAAGCATGACGTTCGCAGTACAGCAGGACTGGCGGTGTAATGGGATAGCATCGACAGCCATCTTGACTTGTGGTAGACTGGTACCGTAAAGACAAGAGACAATCAAACTGTGGCCAGTCTTACCTCATCAAGATCTGTCTGTCGTGATTGCCGATCACAGGGGAAAAACAAGTATCAACCAATAAGTACAGCATGTACAGTTTCAGCTGAACTTTACTTGAAAATTCATGCCAGATCCAAAGCTAGATATTGTTAAGGGCTTTTTGTACAAGTAGTTTTTTCCTTGATACTCGTCATTCCTCGGGCTGCCTCAGACCTGTCACGTAAACTTCAGCGTGAATCCTCACATTAACACTTGGTTGCATGAGATATAAACACAATCATAGTTAGAGGTTCAGATTCACTCAACAAGTTGTTCGACGCATGAAAATGACCAAGATATACTTTTTTCGAACAACAACAACAACAAAAAAGGGGGGGGGGGGGAAGAGGAAAGTCAATTTATCCACTGTAGTGGACACACAGAACTCTCACGACGTGTTTGTGATAGGTATGTGTCCACCGAAGTGGACATAATGCATGCAAAGACTTTTTACTTTTGATGAAAGGGATATAGTAAAGCATAACTGCCCAGGCTGTCTTCTACTATAAAAACAAAGAAGTTTTCAACTTTCTTGGCGAAACAAAATGATTTGGGTGCGAAATTCAGTGACTCTGAGGAGTGGCCCTAAGGAGGGGGGGGGTGGGGGCTACGGATTTTAAGACTCCTTACTAAGCTAATTATATGTGTGGAATTTGGTGAAAATCGATCCACTAGTTTAAGCGAGATAGTCTTCAGGTGTAGCCTAGCCCTCCCTTAAAACCATGTCCACTGTAGATGACACCCCATGAA
>NW_004798751.1:49585-51698 GCF_000002075.1 Aplysia californica | reverse complement strand
AAATAAATAATAATAATAATAATAATAATAATAATACTAATGAAATAATAATAATAATAAAATTAGATTTTTTTAAAAGATAAAATTAAACAATTAAACTAATGTTTTAAACCACCAAACAAAAGAATGAAAAAGAAACCCGACACAATGTTGGTCATTTTGAAGATGGACTGTTTATACGATGTCTGCCATGGTCAATTTAAGATGAGTGGGTTACAGCATCCAAGCAAGAAAATGTGTATGCTCCGTATCAATACTAAACACCACCATGCGGGAATTGGACTCTCCTTTTGTTTGGTTTTGTTTTGTTTATTGAGTGCATAGGCGAAGAGCCTAAACGTCACATCACAGACAACGGTCATCTTCTTAATTTACTTCTTTCGCGCTTGCAACTGCATACGGTTGTATGAGCGCACAAAACACCAGTTGGTTGCATTCACAACAGATAGGTTTACATCTGTATGAAAGATTTATTAAATAATATATTTGATTGTTTCACTCAGTACAGGCGTTAGACACCGGTCTCCTGGATTAGTGTAGACCCTTGCTCACCTCTAAAGACAGAAGTCATTACCGCGTACAGGGCATACCGTAATGGCAGTCTCGTGTTTTCTGAATACGTTATGAAACCCTTATCTCTTTATTGGTAGGTTTTCTTTCTTTTTTTCGTTGTTAGTTTGCCTGTTTTTGTTTTTTAATATTTTTTTTAGCTGAAAAAAAAAGACAAATGTGTAATAATCACTTTAAAAATTATTAATTATCCATCTGGAAAAAAATTTCGTTCTGTTATTTTCTAACACATGTGATCAATAAAGTATCTTATCTTAATATTCATCTCGCCCACAACCACTTTTACGAAGAAGAACAATGCTTTGAGATAAACTATAATAACACAATGTGATATAACATTTTTTATATGGGAGTATACAATAAAGATATTTTTGGTTAGGGGAGATACAATGTGACCCATATCTAATCTCATCATGTCTTATCTTGCTTTCAAAATAATGCCCGGTATGGTCTTATATCGTGACCTGAAATTTCATTGTCAAAAGTTCAATCACATCGATTTCTCACCTGTTCTCTGTAGCACGAGAAAGGTCAACACATCATTTTAGCAATAACTGTAGCACCAAAAGGAAGACACTTAGTCAATACTAGAACACACGGCTTGAGAGCCACACCTTGACGCCAAACATAGAAATCAATCCTGTGGGGAGACGGTGTTGAGGTCCCAAAGAACTCGTCCAACACACTTACACGGCCGTACGCCAGACTGCCTGCTGGCTGGTCAGGTCGTGCTGGCTGTGTCTGTGTGTGCCCCTAACGTCACCCACCACTCACCATCTCCCCCCGTTGTCCGATGTCCGAGGCAGCGGATTTGGAACGTGGCGGCTTTGCAAGGGCTTAACACGATCGCGATGTGTTGTTTCCTCGTCAGGAGTCTGGACCTCCCTTCCTTCCTCCTCTAGGCAGAGCTTGGTTTGTCGACCTTACATCCTTCCCCTAACCACCCCCCCCCCTTTTTTCTCCTCTCTCCCCTCCATTTCAGCATCTCTTTCTCCCACTAGATCTTGTCCAAAAACAGAGAGAGAACAGATAAAAAGATTCTCGCCAAAAATCCCAGTTATCGCCCAAATCTGATGCGCATTTTCCATATAACCCTCAATCCAACTACTCCGAACTTTTCAGTTTCGCGAACGGAGAACCACACTCGTTATCATAATCAATCGTTTCAAGCTTTTTGTTCTATTGTACCTTTTCCGCTGCCTCTTTCCCTTCGCTTTCTCATCTTAGGCCCCCTTTTCCGTTCCCTCTTTCGCTCAGTCGTTCTCTGTTCCTCCCTATAAAAACAGACGGGCGAACTGTGACGAATCTCTGTGTGCTATTTGAATACGCAGCCAGAGCAAACTTAGGCCGGGTCTGTGGTTGAACTGGAGTGGCATTGATGGGAGGGGGGAGAGGGGAGGAGGGATGGACTGAGTTAGAGGGAGAGAGACACTCAAGCTGGCGGACACAGAGTTAGGATGCTTTCAAGATTAGAAGAATCGGTTGAGGTTAAGAGAAAAATTATTGCAGCTGGAAAAGTTAGAACAGGGTGTGTGAAAAAAGG
>NW_004798751.1:46180-47242 GCF_000002075.1 Aplysia californica | reverse complement strand
CAAGACAGACAGGCTGTCTATACTTCAGAGTGAAAATAAAGACGCGGATCTAGGACATATATGTAGCGCCCCCTAACTACTTGCTTTTTGGGAGATTATATCATGTACATAATACACAATCGCTCCTTTATGCAGAGACACATTGATGGTAATATCTTTGACTGATGCTTTTTAGTTGAGAATACTGATGGCATTTTTCTCATTTCAAACTTCCATAGCTTTTTTAAATATTATGCATGTGATGCTAAATTTTGTATAAAGTTACGATACCTATTATATTCCGCGTGAATTTTCATGGAAACATTTTGAGGGTGAACAATCACGTTGAGTACTATAATTTTTGTCAAGTACATGTACATGACATGAGTAGAAAGGGACATGAGAGAGATGATGCTCACTTGGAACCAACGTAGAAGGATGGCCCAGGACAGAGATTTAAACGAAAGGAGCTTGTAAGTGGCCTATACCCTGAAGGGGTGAAAGGCATTGATGATGACATGTACTATACAATCGTTGTTTTACGTTTAATGCAGAGACACATCGTTCGCGATACTTTTGACTGACTTTTTTTGTTGAGAATACAGATAGTAGCTTTCACATTTCAAAAGTGATATTTCTATATGGTAATATACATTAATGTTAAATTCGACAGCTAGAGAGGAGGTGTAATTGACAGTGAGCGAGCCGTGAGTTCAGTTGGTAATAAGGTATCAAGCTGGGCTAAACAAAGACTAAGAGCCTGTCTAGTATCCCAGCAGGACTCGTTTGAACCTTGTCACTTTGGAGGGTGGTTCTTATTGCTCTCAACACAAGTGACTTGGTCCTTTCAGAGATGAACAGAGAATCGGCGGTCTCAGCGCGTAACCTCTCAGTGTTTACAAAGGCTTAATCCGTACTTCACTAACTAAGAAATAAGTGCACCCAGAAAGAGTCCGTGATTTTTTTGGACAGCGACAAGCAGACGAGAACGCCACAACGCCAGTGCTCGCCATGCAAAAGCACCAAATGACACAGGAAGTAATACTTGGCAGCCATTGCGCAGACACTTTGCAAGTAGGCCTG
>NW_004798751.1:41014-44312 GCF_000002075.1 Aplysia californica | reverse complement strand
CTTTCTTTATTTTCTTAATATTGGAAGACGCGAAAGCTATTTTTGTAACTTGAAGTGGAGTCGAACTATCGTTATTGACTTAAATTCCTACGACATTTTTAATAAAGAAGAGAGAGAGAGAGAGAGAAAGGTCGAGGGGATTCAAGAGAAAAAGAGGGGAAGGGTAGACAGTGTGTGTGTGTGTGTGTGTGAGAGAGAGAGAGAGAGAGAGAGAGAGGAGGAGGAGGATGGGGTTGATAGCCATGACTGAAGCAAACACTTGGACACAGAATTGTCTTTGTGAAGAAATATCTCCCCCGATGTCTCACTCCTGTGAAGCCCTGGACCTGTATTTGCCAGAACTGATGAGACTTTGTATGGTTCTCAGTTTTTCTCCCTTTAACTTTACTTTCTTGGATGTTGGGTTTTTTTTCATCAGATGCCAAAAAGGATGAAATACGTTAGCTTTTCATTTTCGATCTACTCCCTATGATAGTGTTTAAAAGTCTGTAATTACTTTATGGGATTGCTGAAGCTTTGATCGTTACACTGTAGTTTGATTTGAAAGGTTAACACACTCATTGTCATATATTACGTCATTTATGGGCGGGGTTCTTCATTCCTGGCTGTCTGGTCCAATTTAGACTGAGTGGGATACAGTATCCCAGCAAATAGAGGGAAATACTGTCGAAATTGGCGAAGATGGCCACCCATCGTCGTGGAGAAAAGTGTATGTCTTAGACAGGTGGGTGTCTTGCATAGTGTCTCCATAAAGTAGAAAATGTGCAAGGGAGGAAATGGGACATGTTAGTTTGTACAGGTGATTGTCTTATAAAAGTAGCCTACCCTTTAGAGCAGGTTCGACTATATTCTTGAAAACAGACTTTTCTACTTGAGAATTAAACTCACGTCTTCTGCACGCAGCAGCAAAAAGCCTCTCCGTTATATGCGACGACGGTTAGCTTCGACCAATCCTTTCCCAGCCATGCAAACTTTGAATACGAAAACTAAATCTTCCCTTAATGTTTGCTTAATGATTTATCCTTCTCCAGTTTCTTTGTGGAAAGAGAATTTTTGCACGGAGAGTACACACTGTGACGAAAAGGAAGATTCTGTGCACGTAGGGGATTATCGTCTCAAGAATATTACTGTAGATATTTTACGCTCCCATCGACACGATTTACATCAATAGGAGGCTGGCTGCTTTGATTATGCCTGCCAGGGAAAACCAAAGCTGAAGGGGGATACAACTATTACAACGTCCCAGCTGAAGATGTAAATAGTAAATACTCGATTAACACTTCTCCAAACGGGAATAGAACTCTCATCATCAGCGTATTACGACGAAGCGCGTACTCTCTTCACTACAGACACCTGTGATTTGCAGAAATGGCAGATTGTTTTCTTCGAAGACGAAGACAGGTCTACGTAAATGGAAGCACTTTAAGTTGCCTGGTATTCATTCGGTCTACCGATATAATAGCATTGGGCGTCAAGCATTTCGTAACAGAAAGGCGAATATTAAGTTCACATAAATACGCTTTAAGCTCGCTGTTGAGATGTCGGACGTTCGTTATGTTATGAACTTATCCAACACCCAGAGATTTATTGAAAATTGAGGTTCTAACAAGAATTCGGGTTTTTTGTACAAAATGTAAAGAGAAGAACTTCGGAACGGTAAAGGTAACCTTCCGCAAAGAAATGAGCAGCAAAGAAGGACCTACTACTAATCGCATCCTGCAACCTCTGACGTAATTCAGAGTGAGATCCAAAGCCAAGTAATTGAACATGACACACTGTCTGAGGTGGGTGATTTGCGGATGCTCTGGTGTGGTTCGCTCCCTTGTTCCAATCGAACATATAATATTATATTGTCCTTATCTCTCTTACTTATTTCTGCCCCCCCCCCCCAACCAAGGCAGTAGTGCTGACTGAAGATGTCTCTAAGCCATTCCCAAAGGGGGATAATAACATGTTCTTGTGCCCAATAGAATTGCAAATGGGCTGATTTATCAAAGTCATTCTCATACTGTGCCGAAACAACATGCAGGGAACAGCTGCCTTTTTGTTTCCTCATCGTTACTACCGTCATTAACTTTTCCCTCTACTTTAGTATGTTTGTCCCTCTCTTGTGATCTTCTATTTCCGGGGTGCCTTGATAGTGGAAGCAGACTTTGACTACTTTGAGCTGTTGAGGCTAGAGAGGTGAGCTGAGTATGCTTGATTCCCCGTTTGGACTTCTCTGTTGACATCAACCCCTTGGGGCTCATATGACTTTATGCTGTTGCGAGCGCAGTAAAACCTTACTAAAACTAAACTAACCTTATTTCCTTTAAATGCTACTTTCTTGAAACACCTCTAAACTTCGATACTTATTTGACTTAATTGTGCTTCAAACTGTTCATCATCACCACCACTGCCTTTCTCACGAACAAACACTTTCCACCTTTCCCTATCCCGGCATGCAACTTAATATTATTCCATGTCTTCCCACTTATCTGTGCACCGTTTTAGTAAGCGACACTTACTACACAATAATATAATTTCCGAAGATTAGTTAAGAGAGTAGCAAACATAAAAAAGTTGGAGGGGAGATAAGGATAATAGATCTAGATGTTTGATAGGAAAGAAGGAGCAAATCCCACCAGAGCACCGTCCAACCGCCCACTTAACTGTCTCCCTCAACCTATGTTTCCAACCAGAGTGCTAAATCATGATCCATCCCGGAATTGAATAGCCTGTTATCGTTATGTACAGTAGAAGGGCACACCCCAGGCTTTAGTGTAAAACAAAAACAATCACAAGATATGGAACCTATCCGTGTCCACACTTCGATGAACATATCGCTTCCTTAGAATATCACATGTTCTATCTTCTCAGCACCTAGTTTTAAGAAATTTTTAACCTCAAAGATTTTGAGTTTCACAAAAAGTTACGCTTTTTCGAAAGCAATTCTTTGAATATCTTGACAACGACTCCGAATAATCTTACGATACTTTTGATAGAGTGGATAAAACAATGGGTTTCTGACCTCATGGTCCTAGTTACTCACAACTGCCAAAAATGAAATATGGAACTTTATAATTCTGAGGTAGCGGTATAGCTACACCAACATGGGTTTATTGATCTTATGTTACCAAAGAGCAGACTACATGATTGAGCAAACATTATGTACAGTGGAGGCAGATAGATGTTTTGCTACTAGAAGAGAACAAATCACACAACCATGGAGGAGGAACAGGGAGATAATGATGATGATGATGATGATGATGATGATGATGATGATGATGATGATGATGATGATGATGATGATGATGAC
>NW_004798751.1:39163-39996 GCF_000002075.1 Aplysia californica | reverse complement strand
AGTAAAAAAGAAAAAAAAAAGAAAGAGTCGAGAATGGTTTTTTTAAAAAGAGGGGAGTATTTAAAAAAAGGGGGGAAATATAGAAAGGAAAAAGGGAGTGGTACTTAAAAACAGAGCAGGTGGTCACAACCATTCCCTCTCTTCTCCGCTCTTCTTCCTCGCCTCTTCTTTTTTCTTCTTCTTTTTAACCCTCAAGCGCGCTCTCAGCTGCCACGGGCGATGAAAGACCGCCATGCAGATGGGGCAAAAAAAAGAAGAAAGAAAGCAAGCATCCCTGACGCTAATGTTATATGACAGTACAACCGCCAACACTATCACCACCACCACCACCACCACCGACAGGAACACCGTCACTGCCACCACTATCGTCATAGTCTCCGGCCTCCGGGCGTCTTTGTCCTCCTGGCCCCGCCCGAGGACTCTTCTCTTCTCTTCCCTTCTCTTCTCTTCTCTTCTCTTCTCTTCTCTTCTCTTCTCTTCTCTTCTCTTCTCTTCTCCTGTCTCTTTCTGTGTCCTTTTGCCACACAGAGCTGGGGGAGTGGGTGGTTAGCTGGTGCTCTGGTGTGGTTTGCTCCTTCTTTCCTATAAAACATTCGTCTTTTTGATCTCCATGTATTTTGTGTTTGTTACTCTCCAGTTACACTTCTAATCTTCGGCACTTATATGACCTTAATGTGTTGCAAGTGCCGTAAAAATCTTACTAAAACTAAAAGGAGCTGGGGGGAAAGAGATTTTCCGCCATAATGCTTGTTTTGCTTGAGTTTATTCAAAGAGGTTAATTGTCATTGAACGAATGTTGTGAGTGAGGAAACGGTGTCTTTTTTTTTTTTGGG
>NW_004798751.1:37619-39050 GCF_000002075.1 Aplysia californica | reverse complement strand
TTCTCTTCTCTTCTCTTCTCTTCTCTTCTCTTCTCTTCTCTTCTCTTCTCTTCTCTTGTTATTTTATTTTTAAAATTCTTCTAGCCTTTCGTGGACACGACACACTGTCCAAACAGGGCTCTGAGCCCGTTCATCAAACCCTCGCCCTCTCAATTAACGGTCTGGATCCGACAATCCGCGTCCCCATCAGCAAGGGCTTAGCGCCATCTTGTCGCACATTTGAGCGACACCATAAACAAAGCACCTGTAGAATCGTCGGCCTTTGTTTCCCCCACTTCAAAGGCACGTTGTTTGTTGTGACGAGCCCTTGGCCTCCTTCCAGGCTATAAAAAGATGCTGGAGGGAGCCACGTCCTCCGGTGGACATGGGCTGACCTTGAGAAAGAACGACTACCGTTTTTTTTTTTTCATTTCGTTCAATGAAGAGAGGGGATGACACAATAGAGGGAATGGATATAAGGTTGGGGGGGGGGTGAATGTTCTTGGAGAGAGAAAGAGACAGACAGACGGACAGACGGACAGACGGACAGACGGACAGACGGACAGACGGACAGACGGACGGACAGACAGAGATATTAAGACTAAGAGCGAGTGAAAGAGAGAGAGAGAGAGAGAGAGAGAGAGAGAGAGAGAGAGAGAGAGAGAGAAGCTGTTGACAATTGGTTTACAGCCAGTCTGCACGATGACGGCCACGTATCGCCTGTAACAGTCGCCTATGAGAGACTAAGACCAATGGAAAGAAGTACAGCCGAAATTATTGAAATTGAAGACGGTCATACATTGTCCAGGAGGGGAAAAAATGGCCATTTTAGATATATACTGTAATAATATGTAGACTTCTCACACGGTCCTTATGATGTAGAAAGAAAAAATACCCAAGGGAAAAATGGGAAGTGGCCGTTTGTACATGTGATTGTCTTATACAGGTGGCCGTTTTCGTCTCACAGTTTTAATTTTTTAATTTCGTCGTACCCCTTTCTCCCCGAATAGATTTGGTTACTTATAGGTTACTGCAACTGCCACCCCGATTCCAAAATGGTTTTACAATATGCAGAGAAAATTGATTGTTTATATGCGCATAATAACATCAACAGGGATGTGGAAGTAGGATTTCGTTTTTTAAAAATTAAAAATTTTTAAACGGCAGAATACAATGTAAATGTATCTGATAAAACAATTTCGATAAAAGTCCATACAATATAACTCTTGTACAGTTACAGATCCAGGGTAACGTTTCGCACGTTGTTTACAGTCGGTCTGCAACGGTCGCATGAGATGGTAGGCTGAAATTTCAGCAAACAACAAAGATAAAGTACAATATGTCTCAGAATACCACCCGCACCTAAGATATATACAAAGAGAGAGAGTCGGTGGTTGGCGGGTGCTCTGGTGTGGTTTGCTTCTTCTTTCCTATCAAACATCTATCGTCCTT
>NW_004798751.1:36287-37519 GCF_000002075.1 Aplysia californica | reverse complement strand
TCTCTCTCCTGTCCTGGTACTCTCTTGTAACACCTCTAATCTTCTGGCGCTCATATGACCGTATGCAGTTGCGAGTGCAACTACTAAAACAAACAAAAAAAACACAATCTGCACACTCACGCTCTTTGTGTACTGTTTAGTTAACTGCAAACTAGTTCAGATGGCGCTCAAGTTGTCTCTGTTGTTTACAATCAAAACAAAAATCTACGAAACACAGCAAATCCAACTTGTCTATAAAAAGAAAATAAAAACCCGTGTGTGTTTATTGCAAGGATCATTTTTTTTCTTTCTTTCTTTTACTTCAGTTTGATGTTTATTTTACTGAAAAGGCTAAAACGTAACAGAGTTGCAAAAAAAGTTTATAGTGCCGAAATATTGGTTGACGAAACTGGGTGTACGCAATAAATGTGGAACAAATAACAACCCTTCCGAATGCTAAGAGTTAAGACGTTAGGAGGGCCGTCGGTCGGGTAAGCAACCTGCATGCAACGAGCCTCTCGACTCCTCTAGGTTTTGACTGTGTATTGTATGTATTGTATGTTGTGTGCCTCGAGGGTCAGGCCGGCCCCACTCCCACCCCGGGCCGTCACCATGACCGGTTCTTGACCGCCGATGTAGGGCGGACAGTTTTTCTTTTGTGTCACGCCGTTAAGATTGTTACGATTACGCGCACGCTCTCGAACGAGTCAGCTCGAACCGGAGTGCTAATCTCGTGCCTCGCTCGCTGTGTGTGTGTGCGTGTGTGTGTGTGTGTGTGTGTGTGTGCGTGTGTGTGTGTGTGTGTGTGTGTGTGTGTGTGTGTGTGTCTCTCTCTCTCTCTCTCTCTCTCTCTCTCTCTCTCTCTACCTCTCTCTTTCTCTCTTTCTCTTTCTCTCTCTCTCTATACATATATATGGGGGCTCTCGTGGCCTAGAAGTTAAGGTGTTGGCCTCTCATTCAAAGGTCCCGGGTTCGAATCCGGGTAGCAACCGAAAAATGTTCTTCTCTAAATTTGTTTCCTTTCACCTCCTTTCACGCTCTCTAGCAATGTTCTGTCGTCTGCTTTCGTTTCCTCTTTCTGCCCCCACCCCCTCACCTCCTTTACCCCTTCCTCTGGGCTCCTGATTCTTTCTGCAGCCTTTCTACTGCTACTCCTTCGCTTCTTCTTACTGCTGTCTTTCAGCCACACCCGTGATCTTCTGGTAGGAAAGATCTACACCTAGCCTTTTCGGACAAGGACGAAAAATCTCGGA
>NW_004798751.1:33300-35891 GCF_000002075.1 Aplysia californica | reverse complement strand
ATCTATCTATCTATCTATCTATCTATCTATCTATCTATCTATCTATCTATCTATCGATCGATCGATCGATCGACTGTTCATCTACTGGAAGGGAGAAAAAGTTCCTCAGCTAGCCAACAGTATTTTGTATCATGTACTCATACTTTTCTATAAACACCGTTATTATGACTATGTTCTAATAAAATGTTAGAGTGAAAGACCTCTAGACTTAACCGTCAAGAAGAAATGCCTCAGCCGAATTGAAGATTAAAGTTTGTTTATTGCGTTGGAAAACGAACCGGGCAGGAGAATGCTTGGATTGGTCCAGGTTTAGGCCCTCGTTATAGGCCTCAAATCGATACTGATCTGTCTTTGTTTTGATTTTGTAAAAGGTTACCAGATTCGAGTAATCCTGTGGGTGGTTAGCGGGTGCTGTGGTGTGGTTTTGCTCCTTCTTTCCTATAAAAAAAATCTATCGTGTCTATCTCCCCTCCTTCTTTTTTGTGTTTATTACTCTCTTGTAACGCCTCTAATCTTGTGGCGCTTATATGACCTTTTATGCAGTTGCGAGCGCCGAAAAACTTCTACTAAAACGAAAGAGTAAGCCGAAGCCGGCCTCCTTTCGGAACTTACTTGATTCAGTTCCCACCCTGGCGATCTCCACTCTCCGTGAGACCTCATATATTTGCGGTAGCCTTGGGTTGCGATTTATCTTAATCCATTTGGTGTCCTACTAGACAGAGTCCTTACGTAAGACCGAGTATCTGTTCCTGTTTCAGTTTTAGTAAGAGTTTTACGTCACGTGCAACACATTAGGTCACATAAATGCCGAAGATTAGAGGTGTTACAGGACAGTAACAAACTCAAAGCGAAGGAGAAGAAATAAGGACGATAGATATTTGATAGGAAAGAAAGAGCAAACCACACCAGAGCAACTGCCATCCACCCGTATCTGCTCCTTTGTCAAGAGACAAAGTATATGAGTGCAAAAGTTAATTGTAAATATTTTAGACCCCCGTCGATACGCTTTAGACCTTTAGCAGAGGGGAGCGGGTGGTTGGCGGGTGCTCTGATGTGGTTTGCTCCTTCTTTCCTATCAAACATCTATCGTCCTGATCTCTCCTCCTTCTTTTTTTATGTTTGTTACTCTCTTGTGACACCTCTAATCTTCGGCACTTATATGACCGTATTGTGTTGCAAGTGCCGTAAAACTCTCACTAAAACTAAGAGACGGCTGTTTCGACCTTGCTTGTCAGGGCCGACCCGGGCTGAGAGGGATACACGGACGATTGGAGCGCGTAACTGGTAGGTCCTTCTTCTTTACTTTCCCTCTGTGTTAATTCTGTCTGTCGGTCTTACTTTTTCCCAGTACTAAATTAGCACTATTGTATCGACGTGCATCTCTTTAGTTTTAGTAAGGTTTTACGGCGCTCGCAACTGCTTAAGGTCATATGAGCGCTATGGGGTGGATGTCAACAGAGAAGGGGAATCAGGCTTACTCTGCTTATCTCTCTAGCCTCAACAGCACAAAGTCTGCTTCGACAATCAAGGCACCCCGGAATAGCTGTTCACATGAGAGTGACATACATACAAAAGAAGTAGAGGAGAAATGACGATAGTAAGGATGGGGAATGAAAAAGCAGCAGTTCCCCCTATGTTGATCCGGTACAGTATGAGCATGGCATTGATAAATCAGCCCATACAATTCTACTGTGCATAAGAAAGAACGTGATAATATCCCCTTTGGGAATGGCCTTAAGACACTTCAGTCATTGGTATTGCTCTGGTTGGGAGGGGAGTGGTGCATCTCTTAATTCGAACAATAAGAGGGATACAGCACCCTAGCACACAGACGGAAATACTCGATTAAAATTCTCTCCACACGGGGATCGAACTCACATTATTTTATGCATGCCGCCACCAAGAATCGCCTAATCACCATCGCTACGCCACGGACTCCGGTCTGACATCGGGAAGAAAATATTGTACGAGGAATATACTATTTCAGGACTTGGAATGGTGGTTTGATGTGGTTGGTTATGCAAGTTCTTCACTAACAGCGACCTCATTGTCGGCTCATTGGTCGATATTGATTGAGTTTGATCTCTGAGCACCAGGCGCCCCACCTCACCAACCAGGTCACAAGAGGCGGCTCTGACCTTGCCCATTCGGTAGGGCAGCTGGGCAAGCATCCAGTTAAAAAAAGAACCGGGTTTTCGGCGCTCTGGTTTGTCGTGAACCATTTTGGATGTAGGTCGCAATTCGTTTTCTGGAAAAAAGCTCGATTTAAAAATGAATCAAAGATCCAATGTTTTGAAGAGGTGGCTCGCCGTAGCACCCAACCGCTGCATCACAGACGCCGGTTTTTCGTTTTGTAACAAAATGGTCAGATATTTAGATCTGTAGTTCAAGAACCAGCAACCATTCTTAGAGAAGTTGTCCGAACAACCGAATAACGAGTCGAATTCTGCCCAGTCCTAATAGTACTCGGGACTGGAAGTAAAATGGCGCCATACCCTACTTTAGGTACCAAGCGCAGTGGTGGCTAGACAGACAGCAGCTGCTGCAAAGGACGGGTGAGGCCGAGGAGGCGGTGGAAGGTGGGGCGGGGG
>NW_004798751.1:28435-30618 GCF_000002075.1 Aplysia californica | reverse complement strand
GGGGGGAGAGGGGGAAATTGTTGTATGATGCATTATTCTCATTTTTTATTATTAATGTCTTTTCACTATGAGCCAGCCGTAGCCGTGCCGCCTTCAGACCTCAAAATGCCGTATTTTTACCAGCCGTGTCAACTGTGTACACGTACGTGATTAATGCTACTGTTTTCTGGATTAATTAGAACGGTCACGCTTTCGTTTCAAGCACTTGACGTTTCAGGCTGTCTTGTTCTTTTCTTTTCTACTTACAGTGAAGACACTACTACTCCGGTATCTGTCTGCCTGTCCATCTCTCTATATATCTCTCTAGATTGGTATCGAAGATGCATTTGATATCTATTGTTTGTTATGTTCATGAAAATTTACGAGCAAGATATGGATACCTAATCTACCTATAACATTATTGTCTAAGTTCAATAATAAATTTGTGTTCACGTTATTTTCTAGCAGTTGTGGCAAGAATATGAGCATTGTATAATTGCTGTATGCAGACATAAACAAAATAAATTATTTGTCTGATAGAGACTGAGCATGCGGAAATTCTCAGCTTCATAATACAATTGGGGTTTCATACCTTTATGAGGAAAAAGTAGACCAACAAAATATACGCATTAAAATTCAGTTAGATTCTTTCACTGTATACACTGGACCGGCGAGTGTGCGTAAATGGCCATGCTCTTTGGAGTTGCTCCAAGAGATGTAAGTTCGATTCCCATATGGCATGTTCTTTGGAGTTGCTCCGAATAATGTACGTTCGATTCCCAAATAAAAAACTATTTGTCGAATATCTTTTCCTCTGCTTGAATGCATTATCTTTCTCTAAGCCCGGCTTCTTCCCGACAGTACAGACATGATCGAAACAGCCCGCCTCCTAATGGACTTAAATTGTGTCGAATAGGAGCGTAAAAGGTGTACACGGTCATTGTTTCTCCATGCCGTTGGTCAGCTGTTCAAATGCATAGTTTAGACAAAATTTTGATTTTTAAAAATTGCACTTTCTCAAATTTTGTCGAAATTCAGATTTTACTTGTAGCAAAAAAAGAAAACCAAGAACAGATACATAATTTAGATACAGTTTAAAAAAAAAAAAGTATAAAACAATGTTTGTCACTCCTGAACAGCAACAACAACAAAAAAAGTTGAATTGAGATTGCGGGTTCGTGGGCTCGAGCCTCAGCTCAGTCCAACTTTGTGTCCTTGGGGAAAGGCACTTAACACGGATTACCCACTTGCTTCGGTCCTTTCGTAGATGGACGTTAAACTCGGAAGCCCGCCTCTTACCTAATCTTACATTTCACCCTTTTTTCAGAAAAAAATGCCTTCTGGGTTTAGAATTACAGTTGAGCAGCTCCCGAACAATATACTGTCGAAATAGTCTAAGACGGCCACCCATTTTCGAGGATATAAATTTCCCACTGGGACGATAACATAATCATCTTATCTTATCTTATAAAATTGACCGGCTTAGACAGTCGGTCGTCTTTCACAGTGTCATTATCATCATCATCCGGTGCCTTGCCGACTGGCGTGGGCGATCATGGACCTCCACTTCACTCTGTCTTGCGTTGCAGCGATGGTGTCTGTCGTTCTTGCTCATCCCAACCATGTTGTTAACTTGTCCAGTATCTTTTCCCTCTGTCTGCCTCTTCCGGTTCTCACCTGGCTCGGTCCTTTCGGAGACGGGTGTTAAATTAGGAGGCCCCGCTTTTTAAATAACATAATAGTGTTGATTGGAACTTCCGCACCATTTCACCATTTTTTCTGCCTCTGCCTCTCTTTCCATCAAACTTGCATGTTGTTACAGTATTCTCCAATGATTTTTTCCATATTATTGTGTGTACAATGAACTTTGCCTGTCGTTATAATGTGCTGAAAAATAATCAAGTGGGTGGGGGGTGGGAAGTGGCCGTTTGTACAGGTGATTGTCGTGCACAGGTGTCTGCTGGAGCAGGTTCGACTGAATAATGTAAGTGTGATAAAGGGCGGGCAGCGCGGAGAGGAACAGAGGGCGGAGAGCGCACCATGCACTGCTGCTGTACTGTGAGATGGCTGGTTCGGCTCGCCTGATTGACAGCACAGGCTTACCTGGTCACGAGCGTCGGTTCACCTCCACTCTGGGGGCCTAGCTTGACCGGTCGTTGGCCACTGGGCAGCCCCCCTCCTCTCTGCTCTCTCGCCTTCTGCGT
>NW_004798751.1:24163-25520 GCF_000002075.1 Aplysia californica | reverse complement strand
AAAAGAGACATAATGAGAGAGAGAGAGATGAGAGAGAGGGGGGGGATGGAAGAGAGACATAATGAGAGAGAGAGAGAGAGAGTGAGAGAGAGAGAGAGAATGTGCACTTCACTTCCAAACAAAGTTCCTGACAATCATACGATTAGACGTTCAGTTCCTCTTTGAGTTTGAGATTGCATGTCCTAAAAGACAAGGAGAATGTTCTCTATAACCAAACAAATATTACACACCAATGAAGCCTAACTTCTCCTATAGGTAGGGCAATGCCCACTTTTGGTGTGGGTGAAGTTTTCTGGAAACCCCCGAAATCTGGGTTTGCACGCTTGTCCTTAAAAGTGATCATAGTAATATAGCCTCCACCATTGCTCACGTATTGCTTTTTCCCCCTCCAAATTACACTTTTTTCTTCTTAATGTGATTCGTGGGCGGTTGGAGGGCGCCCCTGGTTGGTCTAACGTCTTTTCTTTCCCTCTGTTTGTCTCTCTGCCTTGTTTATTCCCTGCACTATACAATTGTGTACAATTGTGTTGATGTTCTTCTCTTTACTCAGACTCAAATCTCAAACTGTGTGATTCTTCTCCTCTTATCCTCAACAACACAAACTGTCCTTGTTCTTGTCTTAACCACTCTTTCTCTGGAAACTCAAACAAGTAGACAAAGAAAAGCCCACTAGATGATCGTCGTTTCTTTGTACAAGCCGGTCGTGCTCGCCTCAAAGCTTGAAATTGTACCCTAATAATTCGGGGGCCTTTTTATCCTTGAAACGTCTAAATTAGTCTTTAAGTGCTCCCCCTTTGAAGTGACCTATGTGCATCAAGAGGGTTTTGAACTCATTCTATACTCCACCCTCGCCCCTCCAAAGCCCCCAATATCTAATTGTCTGTCAGACAAGAACAGGGAAACGCGCTTTGCTGTTTGCCCTGACCGTCTACCTCACTCCCCCCCAAGGGGTGATTAGAATTTGGCTCAAGAAGACTCTCCCCTCCCCCTCTCCTACCACACCCCTTTTCCCTGGACAACGTTGTTGTATAAATACACAGAGAACAGTGCAGTAGTACAACTAAATCCCCCCTCCCATCCCCAGAACCGCTCCGCCCCCTTGAGCTCTGCTGTCTCCATCTTTTTCGGTCAGACTTTATACTGCAAGGGTGAGGGAAAAGGGGTGGGGGAGAGGGGAGGGGGGAGGAGGAGGGGAGACAAGAGAGGAGGACTTCAATTCTGCTCCCAGCCCCAACCGCTGTCAAATTGCTCTGTGACCGACATTTTGCAGGTTAGGCGGGGAAGACATGTCCGATTTTGCCGAAAGAGTCCGCCATCCTTGTTGGAATGGTCGATGTTTTTATGAGGGTTTTTTTTT
>NW_004798751.1:16950-19253 GCF_000002075.1 Aplysia californica | reverse complement strand
TGCTTATTTAAGACACGTGCATTCTGTTCGTTCGACACGTTGACAACACGAAAGTCGCGCTATTTTAGGACACATTACAAAAAAGCATAATTTCAATATTCTTACAGATTTTTAAAACTTTTCTTTTTCTGAAACGTCTTTTAAAAGCAAGCTAAGAATATTCATACCAGGAAATATGCACATTCATGTTTCCGATTTGTCTTCAAAATGTGCCGCAATACTGGCTTTGGTCTGCAGCTGGTCGGACATGGCTGAGTTTCCGCTACATCTTTAAAGAGTGAATAGTCTTACCTCTTCATTAGTCCTACCGTTAGGATAAGACCATGCTAGTGAACAGTTTTACCTCTTCTTTAGTCCTACCGTTAGGGTAAGACCATGCTAGTGAACAGTTTTACCTCTGCTTTAGTCCTACCGTTAGAGTGAGACCATGCTAGTGAACAGTCTTACCTCTTCTTTTGATTTTACCGTTAGGGTGAGACCATGCTCGTGAATAGTCCTACCTCTTCTTTAATCCTACCGTTAGGGTGAGAGCATGCTAGTGAATAGTCTTACCTTTCGTTTCTTTAATCCTACCGTTAGGGTGCGCCATGCCAAGATATGCAAGAGCAGAGAATGAATCCGTGAGCATAAAGTAAAAAGCACTTAGATGCAAGTTTTTTTGTAGTTTTTTTTCCTTTTCCCCCTTGTCTAAAAAGAATTCCCCTAGAATGAAAACCCTTGGATGGATGAAATTGAAGTGTCCGCTCACGCACCTTTGTTCTTGTGTCGTTTATTTCTTCTGCCTAATTTTATGGGAGGGATGTTTTATGTGTCTTTTATGTTCTTGTATTCAGATTTAATCTATTTTGTTTACACGTTGTTTCCTTGTTCCTCGTTGTGTTTTATTTGTCTTAATTTCATCGAGTTGGGTTTTTTCCCTTTTTTTGTATTTGTTTTGTTTGTTTTGTGAGGGGTTTTTTCAACTGCCCAATGAGATTCCAGCGCCTTCCCATGCTCGTTGCAGCATGGGCGGAGCCCCTGTTCTTATTTATTAAGCCCCGTTCTTGCCACTACGCTGTGCTGATTTGCGCCTGCAAGCTCAGACAAGTAAAAGAGACGCATGAAACATTATCCGATACTGTGGACTCCTGGGGGTGGTAAATACACCCCTTTTGTCTGAATCAATTTGAGGAAAGACAGGCGCTCAGTCAGTGCCTGATTTTCCCAGGCTGCTAGATTAGGTCTTTTTTTCCCCCCTCGCCGTCTAACAAGGTTTCGTTTTGATTTCATATGTTCCCACGACCCGCAAGGCCCAGCTTCTCATGATACTGATAGGATGTTCTTGCTTGGAACATGGTTTCCTATCACCTGACTATAGTACGCCCATTGGGGGGATGGGGTGGGACAGGGGAAAGGTATGGTATTGTATAGTATGGCATTATATGGAATGCTATAAATGTGCAGCATAGTGTGGTGTGAACTATTTTATAGAATAGTATGGTATGGTCTAGTATGCCATGATACACCTGGCTTTCTGACTCTTTTCAAACTTTGTGTTTCATCTTTATCTAGGCATACTGAAGTCCACTTCAGCACTAGTTTGTCCTGATAGTCAGGGTCGAAGGCGAACGCCTCCTATATGATCTAAAATGTTTCGGTCGGAACGTAAAACATTTACAACCTGTCACAGATTTTGCATCACCATCTGACAGGACCTACATGATCATTTAGTCAAAGTTTTACAATACTTCCTACTCAATTTGATCATATAAGTGCCGAAGATCAGAGGTGTTTCCAGAAAGTAAAATACACAAAAAGAAGGAGAGATATTATAATGACGAAATATGTTTGGTAGGAAAGGAGGAGCAATCCACCCACACATAATCTCTAACTGAAGCGCCACTTTCTCGCTATGTGAAGCGCCTCCTTCTCAAACTAAACTTAGTTTGCGTCTCTTCTTTCCATTTTCCGTCCTAAGATACACGTGCTGCTATTTTAAACAAACTTGGAAACCAAGAGTGTGTCGTTTGCATCAGCGCCACGCCCATTTGCAGTCCCGGACACGCCCATTCGTCGTCTACCCTGCTTCTGTCGTTTCCAAGGCGGGTTGGTCGATTTCGCTTTCTGGTGCCTTCAGAATTTAAAAAAAAAATGTTTTAGTACTTTCAAGTATAAGTAGATTTGTTGTATTGGCTGAAGTGCCCGCTTTTTAAATGTTTGTTACTCTCTTGTAAGACCTCTAATCTACTGGCGCTCATATGACCTTATGCAGTTGCGAGCGCGTAAAATCTCTACTAAAACTAAACTTACTGGAGTTTTGGGCT
>NW_004798751.1:13251-14715 GCF_000002075.1 Aplysia californica | reverse complement strand
GGGGCAGTTTGTTCTGGACTGACTAAGGTCTGTCGGCGAAACAGACAAAGGCATGTCTTGTAGCAGGTGCAATTATAATACAGTACCAAGTGTGGTCGGTACACAAGTGGGTAGAGTTTGTCACGAGCGTCCCGAATTCACAAGAAGCTTCTACCTTGTTTGTTAAATAGAACTGTTTTCGTTGCCCAGACACAGAAGTGAACGAGTGGACACTTGGTAATAGCGGTCAAGTGTTTAGGGGGAGGTTTGGGGAGGGGTTCGGTTGCTGTTGGTTTGTCTCTTCCCCCCCCCCCCCCCCTTATAATAAGCGTTTCCTTGGTTAACCTTGAGGGTTTGTTTGGTTCGTTTGCTCTCATTATATGGTCTCATTGCAGAGACAGTTAACGTTAGACGGCCCTTTTTCAAGACATTGTAAGATCATATAAGAGTTGGAATCTCCGATTTTACTGACCATCCCCGATAGGACCGAGTACGGATTGGGAGAGCCTTGAACACTCCCACCCTCCGCCACCTGCCCAAATAACCTACGTTCAAATAGGTATTCGAACCCAGGATATCAGCTGCAATGGTGGTTCGCTGTTCCAAAGGAAAGAAGTCAAATTGGCTTGAAGAAATTATGTACAAGACCGAGGTCTGGGCGCGTGGACACGTTTTGTTTTATTGTTATAGTAAAGAGGTTTACTGCACTTGCAACACGATTAGGTCTTAAGAGATTAACAAAGACAAAAAAGAGGGAGAGAGATAAAGACCGTAGATGTTTGATAGGAAAGAGAAAGCCAACAACACTAGAGCACCTGCCAACCACCCACCAACCACCCACGGATACATGTGCATCTTGGTTGTGGATTAGAAAGGCTGGACGTGTTACGTTCCCTTAAATCTTCTTCTTCTGGTGTCACGTCTGGAGCAGACATTGACGATCATGGTACCCCACTCCTTCCTGTTTTTCGTCTTTCTAATCAGCTCGTTTTTTTTTTATCATTGTGTGATTTGGTGTCAAGTTGCTCAGGCCATCTTTGTATGATGTCGTATGTCTTTTTCTACTCTTCTTTCTCTCTGTCTTGCCACTCAGCAGCGATTTCTCTAGTCCGTGTGATCTATTCATGTAGCCAAAGAATCTCAATTGTCTTTTCTTCTAGTGGCTCTGGCTTTCACGCCGAGACAACTGCAATTCTTCCCAATGAGGGGGATATTAACATGTTCTTAGGCGCAGTAGAATTGCAAATGGGCTGGGTTATCAGTGTCATGCTCATACTGTGCCGGAGCAATATAGGGGGAACTGCTGCTTTTTCTTTCCTCATCCTGACTATCGTCATTTTTCCTCTACTTCTTTTGTGTATTTGTCACTCTCTTTTGAACTGCCTTTTCCTGGGTACATTGATCGTCGAAGCATACTTTGTGCCTTGTTCTTTTGAGGCAAGAGAGGGGTGTAGGGTAAGCCTGATTCCACGTTTGGACTTCTCT
>NW_004798751.1:10926-11788 GCF_000002075.1 Aplysia californica | reverse complement strand
TGTGTGTGTGTGTGTGTGTTTGTTCGTTGACACTGCACCTGCCAGCCTTGCCAGAAGCTCCTATATGCCTGTCAACTTGTTTATGATGACACGGTAAAATAAATGGCCACCGGAAGTGGTCATCCTGTGTGTCTGGTGTTGAAAGCTGAAATGTTGACATCCTGGCAGTTTGCTCGTTTTAAGTCGGGGTTCGAGATCTTCAAGAGAATGTTGTTGAACCATCTGATCAGATGGATTCCAAATCTACTTGTATTTTAAGAATTATTTATCTTTTTTAACAGTAAATGCGTGTGGTTGGCTGGTTCTCTGGTATGGTTTGCTCCTTTCTTCCTACCACACATCTCTAGGTAGGTGGTTGGCGAATTACTCCTTTTTTCCTATCAAACATCTATTGTCCTTATCTCTCCTCTTTCTGTTTTGTGTATGTCACTTTCTTGTAACGCATCTATTCTTCGGAAATAAATCATTGATGGTCAGGTCATCTGTTCTTCGGCACTTATATTATGACCTTTTTGTGTTGCAAGTGCCGTAAAAACTTTTACTAAAACCAAAACATCTATAGTCCTTATCTCTCATTCTTATTTTGTTCTTTTTGTTACTCACTTGTGACACTTTTAATCTTCGGTATATATATGTATGACCTAATCGTTGTGCAAGTGTCGCAAAAATCTTATTAAAACAAAATCAAAAACTGTGCAGAGGCAAAGAGCAATATTAAAGTGGAGGTTTAAATTGGCAACAACAACAAAATAATAAAAAATAAGAGCGCCAGAATTTGACCTGGAAAAGAATTAAGACTTGGAAAAGAACTGGTTTTTTAAAATGATGGTGAGTCGATACGGAAAGGGAGGGAGAGAGAGAG
>NW_004798751.1:5129-6544 GCF_000002075.1 Aplysia californica | reverse complement strand
TATGTGTGTGTGTGTGTGTGTGTGTGTGTGTGTGCGTGCGTGTGTGTGTGCGTGCATGCGTGCGTGCGTGCGTTTGAGCGTATGCGTCGTACTTTTACACAAAAGAGAGAGGAGACTGTGAGTTCCTGGTCTTGGAAGTCGGGGGATATCTTACAAAGATTAAAACAAAAAAAGAAACAGCAGGCACAGTTCGGCAGATGCGTGATTTCGAGTCTTCTGTGTTCGGCCTTTCCGTGTTATACTGTAATTGAAAATACATGTACAGTACCGGCGGCTGTGTTGTAGGAGTTAGACGCTTTGCCGTAGCACCGGGAAGACCCGAGTTCGATTCCTATGTGAGGAGAGATGTGATCGAGTTCTCGGGTCTTTCTGTTGTGACGTCGTGTCCCTCCCTCTCAGCCCGGGTTAACCCTGGCAGGCAGAGTCGACATCCGCTTTTTAATTGTCTAACGTGTGTCGTTAGGGATGTAAAAAAAACCCCGAGATACTGAGTGAGTGAGTGAGTGGGTGTTGTAAAACGGATGAGTGAGTAAGTGAGCCAGTGATTCCAATATAACGAACGAATGAGTAAGTGGGTATGATGTGTGAGTGAGTGAGTGAGTGAGAGAGTGTGAAGAATTAATAAGAGAGTGAATGAGTGAGTAAATGAGTTATTGAGTAAATGCGTGAGTGGATGGGTGAATACCTTAGCGAGTGATTTTATTATAACGAATGAATGAATAAGTGAGTACAATGTATGAATGAACGAGTGAGTGAGTGAGCATGATGTAAAGAATGTGTAGGAGAGTAAGCGAGAGAGTGAATGAGTTATTGGGTGAATAAAGGAGTGAATGAGTGAGTAAGTGAGCGAGTAATTCTAATACAATGAATGAATGAATAAGTGAGTATAAATGTATAAAAGAGTGAGTGAATGAGTATGATGTAAGGAATTTGTAAGAGAATAAATGATTGCGTGAATGAAGGAGTGGATGAGTGAATGAGTAAGGACGCGAGTAATTCTGATATAACGAATGAATAAATAAGTAAGTAGGCCTATAATGTATGAATGAATTAGTGAATTATTGAGTGAGCTAGTATGATGTAAAGAATTTGTAGGAGAGTGAATGAGTGAGTGGATGAGTTATTGAGTGAATGAAGGACTGAGTGAGTGACTGAGTGAGTTAACTCTCTCGACCAAGCGGGGGTCTCGGTGGCAAGGCGCGTTAGCCCAGCCTGGGTTCTGGCAAATAGCTGCAGATCGATTATCTCGAGAGTACAGATTTGCTATGAGAAGAAAAAAAAAAGGTGCTGGTCCGTGGACCGCTGAGTTGTGGCTGGCTGCAGCAGCATTTGCCCGCACCACGGCTGGAACAAGTTACTGCTCTTGTCTTCCCCTAGCCTAATGTAATCTTTGTCACTTTCTCTTTGTTACGAGG
>NW_004798751.1:2121-3920 GCF_000002075.1 Aplysia californica | reverse complement strand
CACACACACACACACACACACACACACACACACACACAAACATACAAAAGGTAGTGAAAGGGGGGTAGGACTATTCGGTCAGCTTACTCTTTGTGTTACAATCATCATCTTTCAGTTTTTCTGTAGTATAAATGTAATTTTGCCTATTATGTTATAAAATGTCGGTTTTTTTCTCAAAACTTCAATAATTGTTGATGATTTTTCCTCATCTACTTTTTAATGTTATTTTTTATTCTAATGAATTTAATTTTCAGGGCTTGTTATTCATACCGTAACCTAACTTTATTGTGGAAAATAAAATCGATGCATTTATAAGTGAGTTACATGGATGGTTATGTAATCGATTTCAGAGCAATGAAGGGATAGGTCAGTTATCCATCTCTAACTTTTTTACTATTCAAGACATCCAAAATCTCAACTGTATAAAGTTGTGTATTGAGTATATCTATCAATATACCAAATTTGAAGGTAATAAAAGATCCTTTTTACTTTTGTAAAAGCTGTTTATTCTCAATATGGCGGCCGTTACCATGGCAACCGTAGACTTAAACAAAACAATTAAAGTTACATTTTACATATGTTTTCCTGTTATACGTCCTTGCTATAAGGCTTTATCTAAAAGGCCATAGTTGCCGAGACAGATTTATAAACTAGCCCCGCCCCCCCGGCAATTCTACAGTACCGGAAAGGATATATTTAAACTCACACAATGTTATACTGCTCCTAGGTAGAGAGATAGATAGATAGACAGAGAGAGAAAGAGATAAAGAGAGCACGGAGCGCGCGAGAGGGGTGGGGTGGGGAAGGGTGGGAGGTGGGGTGAGAGAACACAGAGAGATAGGGATGAATTGTAGACGAGAGAGAAAGAGAGGACAGATACACAACAAGACGAGAAGGTCTCACAGAGAGAAAAAAAAGAGAGAACGAGAGAGAGGGCGAGAGAAAGAGTGGGGAAAGAGGGGGTTGGCGTGGGGAGAGAGATTGGGAAGGACTGTAAACGATAGTTGACTTGGGAGGCGAGGGCCCCTGGAAATTCTTCGACCGACCTTACTTGATTTTACAGCACTCCTGGGAAATAAAAATATATCGAACAGTGTCTGGAAATGAGAAGATTTTAAGCAGTAAGGAAAGACAAGGAAAGGAACGATAACGGTACACCCGTACCCTCCTTCTTTGCCCTAAATGTCCGGCGGTGACGTCAGTACCTGGGGTCAGCTCACGACTGCCGAGACTTGTGGGGAAATTAGACGCCCCAGCTCCGTGACCTGGGCCTCTCTGTACGTGACGTCAATGCTGGGAATAAGTGGGATTCTCACCCATTCGACTTGTCGTATATGTATGATCGTATGTGTATGATCGGCTCGGATCGAGAAGTCGGGTTGACCAGGTTGGCGGACTCTCTGGTGTGGTTTTCTCTTTTCTTTTTTCTATCAAACAGCTGTCGTCTTTATCTCTTCATTTTATTTGTATGTTACTATCTTGCCGCACCTCTAATCTTCAGCACTTATTTGACATGTTGTTTAAGCTGCAAATGCCGTAAAACTCTTTACTAAAACTTAAAAATAGGTCACCAGTGAGCACGTGTGGGTCTGAAACGAGTTGACTCGGTTTTCACCACACTAGACTGCTGTGCAGGCGATCCTGGTTCAAATCTTCAACATAGGCAGAGTTTTACAGTTTTGTATTTTGTTTTTGTTTTTTTTAAACATCTTTTGTTGATTATAGTGGTTATTTATTGTTCTATCATCATTACTTTTTAAAGTAAATAATTTATTTATTCTGTTTTTTTCTTTTAAAAA
>NW_004798751.1:0-1053 GCF_000002075.1 Aplysia californica | reverse complement strand
AGAGAGAGAGAGAAAGAGAGAGAGAGAGAGAGAACGGTCCCTCTATTCTTTGGTTTAGTTTAGAAATGTTCAAAATAAAGAGAGACCTTCTTCTAACAAGTGAAAATACTGTTGAAAAGTCATTTCAAACTTTGTCTGCGTCTTCGTTCTCGTCTCCTTCTTCATACTCTTCCTTGTGCAACGAAATGTTTCCAGAGAGCAAACAGCGGCAGTCCACCACAGTACCCGATATCTAGGAGATTATTATAATTGAAGTCTCTGGCCATTTTTTGCAGTTACTTTACCCTGCAAACCTTACGTCACCCTTTTCCTAGTGGATGGTTGGCGAGTGCTCTGGTGTGGTCTGCTTCTTCTTTCCTATCAAACTTCTATCGTCTTTATCGCCCCTCCTTCTTTTTTTGTGTTTGTTACTCCCTTGTAACATCTCTTATCTTCGTCACTTATAAAATGTATGCCCTTATTGTGTTGCAAATGCCGTAAAACATTTACTATAACTAAACCCTTTTCCAGCAGTAACACTTGTGTTGTGATATATAACCTGTTTGTTGGGAATGGTGGAGGAAAGGGGGGAAGGTCGGGGAGGGGAGGGGGGTTGGAGTGGGGATGCGCTACCATAGCAATGATTGCAATAATCTGTGTGTAAATGCGAAGGAGACCTTATTCTGTCTCTGTCGCCGCCGCTACCTGTTTTGAGTGTCTTCTAAGACCATGAGGTGAGAAACCGATAAATGCTGTATCTGCTCTACCGAAATCGTAAGAGTCGTTATCAAGATATTATTCCAAGAATTGCATTCATTCGGAAAAGCTTGACATGTGGAAGTCGAAATTGTTTTAGGTCATATTTAATTTGTTATTTCTCAAAACTAGGTACTGAGCAGATAGAACGTTGTAGTTCTGAGGTAGTCACTTGGTGGTGGGGGGTAGGTGCAGCGCGCTGTTCGTCTCGGTCCTCCGGTCTGATGGCTCCCACAGGGGCAGTAAGCTCTGGTCAGGCCATGACGATTAAAGTTTGATGAGTCGGAGATGAATATATCGCTGTCTCTCTCCCTCTCC
>NW_004798750.1:81292-82345 GCF_000002075.1 Aplysia californica | reverse complement strand
TTGGTTATGTTTTTTTTTTTCTCCCGCTCTTCGTTTAGGTCACGCTGTCCGAAGTGAAGTGTCAAGGCCGCTGAAATTTATAAAGGGGGCATAAAAGCTAAATGGGTAGAACAAGCAGCTATAGCCGGACCTAGTGGCTTTTGTCCACTACCTCAGCTGGCTTGTCGCTTTGTTATTTGGCTGCGTTCTGTTCTGTCCGGTGGGTGTGCGATACTCTAACCCCCCCCCCCCCCCCCCCCCCCCCCCCCCTCCCCCCACCCCACCCTCCCCTCTCCCCCACACACACTTTTTCCGATAAATCCGTGCTCCCCAATTTACATGCACTTACTTGCACTTAGCTGCATTAAAATGCATTATTAAGCAACACTCCCGAGCCCTTGTTGCACGAAAACACATGTACACATATTTAAACATACTATGTTCCGCGCAATTTACCGATCGGCGCAAGATTGCGCTGCGCCTTTTAACGATCGTATAATTGCGTGGCAATCTGATTTTTTTAAATAGTTTTTTTTTTCTAATTCACTTACATCTTTATTCTTTTACTTACATCAAGGAACATCCACATATATTTTCAAAAGTGTAAAAATGTGAAAATTAAAATTAAAATTAATCTTTGAAACTGAAGAGCCCACAAGAATGATTCAATGTCAGGTATCAAAATCAAAGTTCACAAAGTATTTAATGTATTTTATATTTTTGAAATAATTTGTTTCAATAACTCCCTTCTTTATTCTTTTACTCACATCAAGGAATATTCACGTTTATTTTCAAAAGTGTAAAAATGTGAAAATTAAATTTGAAATTGAAATTATAATTAAGATATGAAACTGAAGAGCTCACAGGATTGATAGAATTATACGACCGTTAAAACGCACAGCGCAAGATTATACCGATCGGTAAATTGCGAAGAACACATACACGACTATAAACATACACACATACAATCATACGTGCACGCAAACATACACTCACACTCTCATACATAAATACTCACACGCACACATACACACATTCTCTCTCTCTCTCTCTCTCTCTCTCTCTCTCTCTCTC
>NW_004798750.1:79292-80366 GCF_000002075.1 Aplysia californica | reverse complement strand
CTTCTTCTTCTTCTTCTTCTTCTTCTTCTTCTTCTTCTTCTTCTTCTTCTTCTCCGTTTTTCTTTCTGTCTCTCTTTCTTCATTCTATCTCTCTCACTGTCTCTGTTACTTTTTTCTTTGTTCGCTTTCTTTTATTAGTATTTCGTTTCCCCAAACGTCCATACTATCTAAAGCAAT
Organism: Aplysia californica; assembly: GCF_000002075.1. Classification (NCBI taxonomy): domain Eukaryota; kingdom Metazoa; phylum Mollusca; class Gastropoda; order Aplysiida; family Aplysiidae; genus Aplysia; species Aplysia californica. The sequence continues at coordinate 80,189 of NW_004798750.1, read as the reverse complement.
ATTTTTGACGACTGACAGTCTTACAGGGTGCTCATGTATGTTGCTCAAAAAGCTGGGTTACATTCTTTTACTTTTGAAAAGTTATCTCTGCTTATGTTATCTTAGGTATCACTTTCTAAAACCGTCCAGGCGTATAATGTAGTTCTGATAAAGGAACATATTTCTTGTCTTTCTGCAGGTTGAGTTACAGTCTCCGATTTTTTCTTTTTGTTTTGTCTTCTTTTTTTTGTGGTCGATATAGTCGCTGTTCAACTATAATCATTTGTCTGCCAATTTTGCTACAATACTTTTATTGTGCGAAAATGTCTCAAATTATGCTATTCACAACTTGAATTACAATTAATGTTACCATAAATAGTATTTTTTAAAAAAATACTCTACACCAAACTTGAGCATTTCTGGGAGATAATTATTAAAAGAAAAAAACTGTATCCTCCTCTTCTCTTCTTCTTTCTCTCTCTCTAGTGACTCGTCTAGTGAAAACGTTCTGTCAGTTTCTTTCAGGGGAAAGGTAATCTTATCTTATCTTATCTTATCTTATCTTATCTTATCTTATCTTTAGGTAGGCATCGGTCGTCCAGAGGTTAAGCTATCTGACTTTAAAAAAAAATAAGTTTTGGGTTCCCGGGTTCGGGGTTCAGCTCGGTCCGATGTCCACTTTACAACACGATTTTTTTCATTTGGCTCTGTGCTATAAGGAGATGGACGCTAAGTTCAGAGGTCTTGCCACTTAAGTTACTTTGTACCTTAGAGTAATTTTGGACATTTCGCTCTATGTTTTAGACCAAATCTTCACAGGAAGTCCGAACAATACGCACACACACACAAAAAACCCCGATGAAAAGTTGACAGATCTCTGTCTCTCTCTCTCTCTCTCTCTCTCTCTCTCTCTCTCTC
>NW_004798750.1:76729-77763 GCF_000002075.1 Aplysia californica | reverse complement strand
TGGGGTAGGGGGGATAAAAAATATAATGGCTCTACTATTTTAGGAACATGATGAGGTTGGGGGCGTGGTTTGGGGGGTGGGGAGGGGCGTTGATAATAAAAAAGAACAGTTGTTGTGTGTGTAGATAGAGGGATGGGGTGAGGATATTGCCCATTGTGATGTCGCGTGGCAAGAGAGGGTACCCACAGAATGAGGACAAAGACAGAAAGTACAAAGCATCTTCCTATATTTTGTCCAATCCTTATAGGTTTTGAGTTTGAGTAGGTAAAGAGAAGCCCATCGCGACAACAACAGCCATTAAGTGTAGGAAACACGCAAGACAGATGGACAGAATCAACAGAGGGAAAAGAAGTAGGACCTAGAATGACACCCTCCAACCACCCGCTGTCCAGACTTTGTCTCCTTTAAAGTGTTGATTGTGATATTTAAAAAAAACCCGGTTTCTGAGGAGTCATAGTTGTGGTTTTCGTTACTATAGGTGGGGATCTATCTTCAACTGAGAGTATAGTTCTACTTAGGTATCTACTTTTAAACAAACATGTGTGTAGATGAGAGAGAGAGAGAGAGAGAGAGAGAGAGAGAGAGAGAGAGAGAGAGAGAGAGAGAGAGAGAGAGAGAAAGAGAAATTTTAAGAGAATGCATGAGTGTTATTTCTTAAAGTCTTATTATTTCTGTATCTATACCTTCCTTCTTTAATGTTGTTGGAATTATGAGCTTAGAAACACAAATTTCCATATTTCATTATACGTACGTTGTCGTCTTTGTCTTATAGATTTTAGAGAAAGAAAATTGAAAATCTATAATATGAGCAACGAAGTTATCATTCTTTTTTCAGTGAGTCCTCAAGCGATATTAAATAGCCGGAGTGCGTATCATCAGTGTGGTAAACCAAACAAAGCAAGCTTGTAAAGTGTTGCCTGTGCGCTGTCTGTTCTTCTCACCAGTTCTGTGAGTGCCAGTCTTCCCATTGTGCACCTTTCTCTCTCTCTCTCTCTCTCTATCTATCTATCTATCTATCTATCTATCTATCTATC
>NW_004798750.1:72691-74069 GCF_000002075.1 Aplysia californica | reverse complement strand
TCTCTCTCTCTCTCTCTCTCTCTCTCTCTCTCTCTCTCTTTCTCTCTCTCTCTCTGTACCTCCATCGAAGCTTCTCAAAACAATATTTTTATTATTTTAATTTGAAATTGCGGAAAGAGATAAACGAAAACACAAATCGCTTTCGTACATGCTTTAGCCAATAATAGAACGGTCCACCTCTAAGCATTTATTCTACCCAATAAATACTTAGCTACACACCAACTGTTTTGTTTAGTTGTGTATGTTTCTTTGTTTATATATTTGTTTTGATTTTTATTGTTGTTCTTTTTTGTTTGGTTTTGTTTTCCTTTCTTGTTTTTCTTGTTTTGGTTTTGGTTTTGGTTTTGGTTTTTTCTTATTTTTATTTATTGATTGATTTTATTTAGGGGTGGGGGTCTTTTTTGGGGGATTTCTTTTTTGTTGTTGAAAAGGTGGCTGGTTGCTCTATCGTTTTTTGTTGGCTTTTTTTCTCTTTTATATTTGAAAACAAATTGGAACCGAAGGTAGATTGACCCAAGACTCACCTTATGATGTTCCGTCACATATATCACTGTCGTTCTTCTCAAATCTTGAGATACGATATTCTAGTCCTCTATTCTCCCCAACATGTAAAAGGCAGAACTCATTTTTCAGCTTTCTTTGTTCAGCCTTTTCCGCGGATCTGTTTCTGCTATATTCTCTTCTGGTTCGCAGCATCGAATTATATTATCATAATAATCTTTTTTTTTTCTTTTTGCAGTTGTAATTGGTCGTTCTTTTTTTTTTTTCGTTTTCCTGTTGGGTTTCCATTACCTTCTCTGTGCTGACCTTCAGATTGGTTTTCTAACAACACATGTTTCTCGTATCTGTTTCGCTTTCCTAAAGACCCTAGTCTTCATCTGAAAGCAAAATGAAACGCAGTACAGTCGTTTTGGTTTTGGTAGGGATTTGCAGATATTGCTATCTGATGAAAATTGAAAGCTGCTCTTTCACCTAGATGTCTCATTCTGTTTATAAAGTCTTTGGCTTTTTGTGTGGGCAAGGAGTGGTTGACAGGTTGGGCTACTGCGATGTACTTCGTTGTTCGTTCACTGTTCCGGAAAGAAAAGAAAAAAGAAAAGGGCGTGGCGTGGGTGGGAAGTGGAAAATAGACAAAAAGAGAATGTGGAAGAGATATACTTAGAGTGACAGATAGATAGACACACACACACTGAGACACACACACACACACACAAACACACACAATCACACACAATCACACATACACACATACACACATACACACACACAGACAGACAGGCAGACAGGCAGACAGGCAGACAGGCAGACAGGCAGACAGACAGACAGACAGACAGACAGACAGACAGACAGACAGACAGATAGATAGATAGATAGATAA
>NW_004798750.1:70082-71905 GCF_000002075.1 Aplysia californica | reverse complement strand
ATATATATATATATATATACATACATAAGTGTCATTTACAAAGAGGTTGAAGTGTAAATTTGCGTGTATATTGTAAAAGTAATTCGATAGTGAGGATGATTCGATATTTCACTTTCAACTGAATTTGACATAAAAGTCTGGCTCTTCTCTGGTGCAGGCTGAAGATGTGAGTTCGATTCGTGCTAGGAGGGAGTAGTCTATCGAACATCTCCGTCTGTCTGCTGCGATGTTGTATACCTCTCAGCCTCTAGTAGCCCTGGAAGGCATGGGTTATTCTTCTCCGCCTCCTGAATTATCTAAATTGTGTCGATGGGAGTGTATATTTCGTCTCCAAGCTGTTCAAATTTTCTAAGATTAGAAAGAAACATTTATTTTTTTTTTGGTGCGGGAGAGAGAGATTTTTAAAAACCTTCAGTTCTTTTACAATTGGATCAATTGGATACAATTATATTATTATCTATCTTTTCTAGCATTTTTCAACTTTTAGATTTCAATTTTGATCAAATACTTATAATGCAAACGATAACATATAATTTATGTTTAAAAAAATCAAAATGTTGGGTTCATCACATTTGAACTGCTGGCCGACAATTACTAATAAAAAGGTCGTTGCCTGGTGGATCAGTAAAGTATTTGAGATAATGTGCAGGAACCAGAATTCCTGGTTTTCGTTGTAAACTGTGGACATACGAGTAACTCATTACTTCAAACTGTATTGTTGTATAGTTGATGATACCTCAGTTTCTTGCTCTCACTGGAAAAGTAGAAAGCAAAAGAGACAGGACTAGCACCACTGTAACTGTATTGAGAAAACCTGCTGAACAGATGGGTGACGGGGACCTATCGGGATAACATGGGTTTTTTAGAGCATCGGAGCGGAGAAATGAATGGAGATCAATGATCGTTCGATGTCTGTTTCTGATCTGGCACTTTATGACGATGATATCTCGGCTTCTTTATGACTGCAAGACACCCTGGGATACTGTTAGTTTTATAGGCAGATAACATTGTTCTTGTTCTTGTTCTTGTTCTTGTTCTTGTTCTTGTTCTTGTTCTTGTTCTTGTTCTTGTTCTTGTTCTTGTTCTTGTTCTTGTCCATGTTCTTGTTCTTTTTCTTGTTCTTCACTTGCTTCGTGTCTTCTCGTTCTTCGTGTTCTTCTTCTTCAAATGCCACATCTGCAACAGACATGGGTACTAACGTTTAGCGACTCATTTCTCTATTCTCTTTTCGGATGCTCTTATAAGTATGTTATTCTTGGTATATAATATGATAAAAGTAAATAATTTCAGACTCATTAATGCAAGTTCTTGTAAACTTAACAGAAGGAAATGCTTTGAGATGAAAACATAAAGACGTTTTCATGAAGAACATTTTAAAGGAATTTTTTTTAGCTAATTCACTAAAAAATTGTTGTTTAGTATGGAAACATATTTAAAAGATAGGAGAGAATCATCCACAAAATATTGTAATAAAAAATATATATATAACTAACTTCTATTCAAAGGGAAATTCATTTTCTGGCATATGTGTCAAAATTGAGAGAAGAGTTCTGTACTTTTAAGGATTATTCTAAAACTGGAGATAGAACTGAAAAGGCTTCTCTTTAACTCTTTGAAAGCCTTTCAATGTGTTTGCATTTTAAAAGCTCCACGATCGTTCACAAATAAAATAGAAAAGACAAATGTTCCAACGGTTACCTTGTCTGTGTCTGTCCACGACTATTCTGGTTTGGATATGCAAGGCTTCCGCTTTGATAGCTTTCCATTCGTCCAGTTACAAGGGAGAAAGTGATGCAGGGTGGGGGAAAAGTGGGAGGGTTGGG
>NW_004798750.1:67218-69887 GCF_000002075.1 Aplysia californica | reverse complement strand
GGGGGTTGGGGTTGTTCAATAAAACGCAGTGGGCTTTTCTAAACATTCTATTTTGTCTAATAAAATCTAATAGGGGGAAATGAGGAAAAATAGACAAAAGAAGGTATTGAAGGTATTGAGAGAAAGAATAGGTCCACTCAGGGGGTCATCAAATCCTTTTCAGAACTGAGATCTGTTTGGGGCAACACAACATTCAAAACAGACTTCGCCCCTTCTCAACAGATTAATAATCCCCGGTCGTTTTTGTAAACCCGGTACTTACAAGACGCAGTTATATCATTTATCTGGATATCATCCTAGACACACAATATTTACATCTTCATTTCAGAAGAGCTCCTCTTTCCTCTAAGGGAGCTCACTCTGTATGGAACCAACCCCTGACACTTCAGTGGTTTAGCCAAGTTTTGAGAAAGACGGGAAGAATTCTCCCCAAATGTTTACCAAATAAATGGGCGGAAATATCAGCGGAAAGGGGGAGGGGAGGGGGGATGTCAAATAAAGAGAATGAAATCTGAGCCTTAAATCTTATCAATTGACTGAATTTTGGCATCCATTAATTTTTCTTTTTGCTATCGCTCTGCCCCCAGCTGTGGAAAAATACCTTTGAAATAATGTAGTGCCACGGCGGACTGATATGGATGCTATAAAGTAGGTCCTGAGTTTAAAATAACAGGTGCTCGGTGGTTGGAGGAGAGTAGGGAATATAAAAACGGAGAGAAATAAAAAAAAAAAAAAAAAAAAACGAAACGTAAAATATCATCTCAGTGGGTCCTGGACATTTGCTGAGGTTGAAAATATACACCGAAAGGGAAAAATAACAGCTGGTATGGTTTTATGTGGTGCGGTGCGGTGCTTCAAAGTGCCAGGGACTGTTGAGAGAAGATTAAAGAGAACGCTGTGGTCGAAGAAGACTTTTATTGACTTGTAGAACAACAAAAACCAGGAGCGAGAGAAAGTACACACGAACAAACACGCACATGCAGCCGCGCAGTCTTTAATACAGCGCGTAGATGTAGAGAGTCGTTACCCCTAGGCTATAGTAAACTCCTGACAAGGTGATAAAGAAGCGGGCTGCTTTCTCTTGCTCTTAGAGAGAAAGAAATTAGAAACGAGGTGGAGAAGAATTACGCTCTGGAACCATGCAGAACTCAGAGAATAAAGTAGCACCGTAACCTCGCACTTCCCTGTTTGTCTTGTCTATAGGGTGAATATTTATTACCCTGAATTTGCTGATACAGCCTTGAGAGCCTATAACACCAAGTACTGAGGCTATAACAGAAGAGGTAGACCACGGAAAAGATGGATTGAGGGAGTCAAGGAAAACCTGACAAATATTAATTATTATCCCAATTGAAAGAGCTGCAGAACGGGCCTGCTATAGAAAACTGAAAATCTCCCCTAGAAGCTTGACGGCATCAGAGAATGAAAAGTGAAAGTAAGCAATTTGTTGATAAGCATTGGCGCTATAGTATTAGCAGTGTAGAGTGCACGCTCTTCGCCGTTACACACTAAAAACCCGTGGGTTTAATTCACGAATGGGGAAGTCTTTGATAAGATATCTTCGTTTGTTTGATAGGATGTTGTGCTCTACTCAGCTCGTTTTTTCCCCCCTGACAGTCAGAGTCGAATAAGCCCACCTCCTCAAATATCTGATTTATGTCGATCAGGGTGTACACCGCTTATATTTAACTCCACGTTCTCAGTTCTTAATAGGTGTCTTTTCTTAGAATCTAGTGATGTCCAGTTTTCCTTCACTGAACCGAATGACACGTAAAAAACTATCTCCAGAAAAATATGCCTGATCGAAATCTTTGCTCTCAGCCCACATAAAAAGTGTTACGTTAGTGCAGACTTTTTAAAGCCTTCATCGACACAATTTAGATCTTTTAGGAAGCGGGTTGCTTCGACCCTTCCATTCAGGGCCAACCCGGGCTGAGAGGGATACGACATTGTAACGGAAATCCCGTTTGAGATACTCGAGAAAGATTCCCCACAAGGGATGCGAACTCGGGTTTTTGTGTGCCACGCACTGGGAAGAGTTCCACCACTACACCACAGACGCAAGTTAGAGATAAAGAAAAGTTTAGGAATATTAATAGTATTATATTTCTCACACCATCTACACCCTCGCATTTTTCATTCTTCTACAGAGTGCTGACACTTTGCAGTTTTCTATAAAATAGAAAATGGTCAATAAATTTAATCCTGCAGATCAATCACATTGACATTCTCAGTTGTCCTGATCTGATCATTTGGGTTTCTTCCAGCGACCTTTACAGGGACAGATAAAATGGTACTACTATCACATTTACCAAAGTAGGTGGTTGGAGGGTGTTTCTTTCTTTACTTTCACTAATTTTTTTTCTGTATCGTGCGTCATTCCTGGTTGTTGTTTTTTTGTCAGTACTAAATGAATAATTAGTTTGTGTGTCGTTGTACTTCTATTGACTAAAACAATCATTTACAAACATGTTTCTATCACCAGCTGACAGAAATTTGTGAAAGAGAAAAAGGGGGAGGAGAAAAAGGAAAAGAAGGAGGACAGGAAGGGGGAGGTGGCGGTTTAGGAGAGGGAAGAGGGAGGTGAAAGAGGGGCTGAAGAAGAGAAGGTGGAAGAGAAGAAGAAGAAGAAGAAGAAGAAGAAGAAGAAGAAGAAGAAGAAGAAGAAG
>NW_004798750.1:65622-66316 GCF_000002075.1 Aplysia californica | reverse complement strand
GATCTGCGACAGACATCGGCGATCATGGTTTTCCATTCATTCCTTTGCTCGGATGCTCTTAAAAAAGCTACGTTTCCCTAATCTTCCCCGTTACCCATTTGTTTAGGTTTCCTAAGTAGGTTACTCAAGGCCTACCCCCGCCTCGTTTGCCTTCAATTTTGCCAGTAAGAACTAGATGTTCAAGACCCTTATGTCTATTCAAGTGTCCCAAAAACTGCATAATTTGACGTTTCCTGATTGTTTTTAACAATGAGCGTCCCAAGTGGACTTCACCAAGCACTACCTCATTTGATTTCTTTTCCTTCCACGATACTCATAGCAGTCTCCTAAGACCGAGATACTCAATAAAAATTCTCGTCAAAGAGGATTGAACTCGTCTCTAATGTGCGCAATGGCGAGACACCTAACCGTTACACCACAGGCATTAGTGTATCGATGGTACTTTGGGAACTAAGATTAATTGAACTTTTTAAAAAGAATTTTAAACAAAAGAATGAAATAAACGATTAATTTCTTCATAGAAATTAGGAACAATTTTCCGACTGTGAAATTAGGAAGTTTACCTTCAGTTAAAAAACGACACAAAGCTTTAACAGGGAAGCTTGCTGATGCTGCTGTTAGACCTTACAGATGATGATGACGATGATGATGATGATGATGATGATGATGATGATGATGATGATGATGATGATGA
>NW_004798750.1:63008-64277 GCF_000002075.1 Aplysia californica | reverse complement strand
AAATCCCCTCTATCACTCTCTCTAGACAACAATGAAGTCTTTCCAACAGAAGGCGTTCTCAGATAGCTCACAAATCCAGGTACAAAAATGTTCAAAACTTTGGCCCATTGTCTTCAGGTTGAATGCCGCTGTTTTATTTGTTTCGTTGCGGTTCGATTCACATTCTCGACTCTTACGTATTTATTTTGGCTTTCCCGGGAGTATTGTATTTCAAACCCGCATCACCCACCGTGACACGGGGGGAGGGGGGGGTGGCTGAAGGAAGGGGGTGTTATAGAACAAGAGGAAGCGAAGTGAAGTGCTCTCTATCTATTTATCTATCTATCTATCTATCTATCTATCTATCTATCTATCTATCTATCTATCTATATATCTATCTATCTATCTATCTATCTATCTTAGACGGTGAGTCGTATTAAATTGAAGGTGGCTCAAAGGAAGACCATAATTATTATTTTGCGAGAACGATTGACAGATGAATGGAACGAAAAAAAACCAGCAAACAGTCAAACAAACAGACAAGCACAATGTTTCTTTTGTGGAAATACGGGGTTAGCTACTTGTTGACATTGGCGACCTGAGACTGTAGCGCCTTCTATATCGCACTTTGTGAAATAGTTACTCTGTGGTTGTCAACGTGTCTTGAGTTTTTAGTGTTAGTAAAAATTTCACGGCGCTTGCAACACAAACAAGCCATATAAGTGCCCAAGATTAGTGGCGTTGCAGAAAAGTAGTATACAAAGAAAAGAAAGAGGAGAGATAAGAACAACATAGGATAAGGACGAGTAACATAGAAAAAAAGAAGGAGGAGAGAATAAAGAACAATAGAATATGTTTGATAGGAAAAAAGGAGCTAACCACACCAGGGCATACGCCAACCACCCACTAAGCAAGTGTATGCGTTCCTATGAAAATTTTCGTTTGAAAGTGAGACTTGTGTTTTTTAACAATGCTTGGAGAAGAACAAGTGAGAATGCTAACTGGAGATAGAGAGACAAAGGGCGGGGAAAAAAAGCCTAAGATAACAAGAGAAAGAGAGCGGTGATCTGTTGTCAGTTGCCTGGGCAATTGTTTCTATTTAGTGTTACATTACAAGTTCAACAGGGCTGGGATCTATTTCTTTCTACAGAGAACACACAGAGAGGGGAGAAGACGGCTTAACTTGTGTGTGGAGCAATACAAGCGAGGGAGAGAGGAAAGTAATCGCTGTGTGGGTTGAAATAGAAATAGTGTAGAGAGGGGAACATTGTGAATAGGAGGGGGGGGGGG
>NW_004798750.1:59919-61429 GCF_000002075.1 Aplysia californica | reverse complement strand
CCCCCTCTCTGTCTCCCCCCTTCTCTCTCTCTCTCGCTCTTCCTCCCATCCCCCCTCTCTCTCTTTCTCTCTCTCACTCTCCATGTCTCTCAGCCTCTCTAAAAAAAAGTATTGCTTTACGGTACACAACTTTGAAATAATCATACCGTTTTTCACCGGTGTCTGTGGAGTAGCGATCAGGCACTTAGTCGCCACACACAATTAAAGTGCGTTCGAGTCCCCGGTAGGGATAATTTTATATCGAGAATCTCCAACTTTGTTAGGGCCTGGCAAGCAAAACCGAACCAGCCTGATTCTCAAAATAGGAACAAGATCGATGGGGGCCTAAAACTTCTACGAATAGCTTTTTATCGCGTTCTGCACGAATCTCAATCGCACGACGCCAAGAGAAATATCTTGGATTTTTTGCTATCTCGTTTAAGGTAGGTGCAAAAGGCATTACACATTGCTTGACTCTTGGTGATTGAGCCTTGCTGTATTAACCAGTGCATAGCGGTTTTCGAACATTTACTCACAATATTCGAGGTCCTATTTCCAGAGAACTTGGTGTCTTCCGTCGTTTATGATACCTTCAGATTTTGTAACAGAGGGCACGCTTTCTGAAACCCTCACTCCCTCCGTCTTCACCATTCCCATTCTTCTCCCTTTTCCTCCCCGCCCCAAACTTTTTTTTCCCAGCCACTCAATCCAGCCTCTGGAAGGGGAGCTCGACTGTTCCTTTCTCCTCCTTTGTGTGTGTGTTTGCGTGTGTGTGTGTGTGTGTGTGTGTGTGTGTGTGTGAGTGTGTGTGTGTGTCTGTTTGTGTGTCTGTGTGTGCCTGTTTGTGTGTCTGTTTGTGTGTCTGTGTGTGTGCATGTGTTTGTGTGTGTGTGTGTGTGTCTATGTGTGTGTCTGTGTGTGCCTGTTTGTATGTCTGTGGGTGTGCATTCTATCATAATTCGCAGTCATTTAGCTCAAACCTCTTCCACAAAAGAACTTTACCAAAAACATGTTTGTTTGTTATTGTTGTTTTTTCAAATTAAAAATTAAAATTTTCAAACAGTTGGTGATTGCCCATCATCAGTAACAGAAAAACAACAACAAACACAAACAAAACAAACAAAGACAAAAACAAATCAAACAAAGGCAAAAGAAGTTGGAATGAAGGAAAGAATAGGCGCTGCATCGAAATAATCGTCACATATTGCGCTTTTTTGTCCACGTGATCGTTGGTTTGTTTGAGGTTGTTTTTTTGTTTGTTTGTGTTTGTTTGTTTTTTTTTGTTTTTTTTTTTTGGGGGAGGAGGGTGTTGTAGTTGCTTTGTTTTGTTTTGTTTTGTTTGTCGTTGTTGTTTGTTGTTGTTTTTTGTTTTTTGGGGGTTTTTTGAGATTTTTTTGTTTTGTTTGTTTGTTGTTGTTTGGTGTTTTGGGTTTTTTTTGGGTTTTTTTGGTTTTGTTTGTTTGTTGTTGTTTGGTGTTTTGGGTTTTTTTTGGTTTGTTTTTGTTTTGTTTGTTTGTTTGTTGTTGTTGTT
>NW_004798750.1:58683-59819 GCF_000002075.1 Aplysia californica | reverse complement strand
GTCTCTCTCTCTCTCTCTCTCTCTCTCTCTCTCTCTCTCTCTCTCTCTCTCTCTCTCTCTCTCTCTCTCTCTCTCTCTCTCTCTGTATCTCTCTTTCTCCGCCCCTTTCCTCCCGAGCTCGAGTTAATTGTGACTACAAGCTGAAAATATTATAGTTTCTTCCGGCCACTATGTTGAAAGGAAACGCATAGCAAAAATAATTAGCCCGTAAAACAAAGGTGTTGGAATCTACTTCATTTGTTTCGCCCAATAACAATTCCTACTTTACAACGAAACTAAAACCACACTGAACACAAACGAAGCAAAATATCAAGCTGAACGTTTTCTTTCAAGATCTGACAATTTTAGTAACATTTTGTTTTGACTCGTCGTTAGGGTCAGAAAATATTTCACAGTAAGTCAACCAAAGGGTTAACTGTGGGTGGTTGGCGGGTGCTCTGGTGTGGCTTCCTCCTTCTTTCCTGTAAAACATATTTCGTTGTTGATCTCTCCTTTTTTACGTTTGTTACTCTCTTGTAACCTATTTAATCTTCGGCAAATATATGACCTTGTTTTGTTGCAAGTGCGTAAAATATTTACTATAACAAAAACCAAAGGGTTAACAAGCCTAGTCGTCATAAAAGGGACAAGTCAGTGGGAATCTATCTATCTATCTATCTATCTATCTATCTATCTATCTATCTATCTATCTATCTACCTATTTCCCTCTCTCGTTCTTGACTGGTTTCTTTGTCCCCTATTTGGCTCGCCCATCATTTCCTCCTCTTCAACTCCTTCCCATTCCCCTATTCCTCTCAATCCTACCCGTCCCTTGACCTTATCCCTTCTCTCCTGCCTATCGTATATACATCCCCTTCCTCAGACTCCCAAAACATCCTATTTCTTTTCCGTCTCTTCATCACCCCTTAAGACCTTTCTTGTCTACTCATCCAGTTTTAATTCTTTACAGACAGTCGTAAAACTCGCCGACAATACGAGACATTTCTACTGAACCTAAGATCCTCTATGGCAGGATTTCACTCTTAACTAATCTCTCGCCAATGACGTACTCATGACCACAGGTGAAAATTGGCACGGAAGAAGATCTGAAACATAGAAAAACAAACACAAAAACCCCGCACTCCTATTTCCTTTTC
>NW_004798750.1:57060-58583 GCF_000002075.1 Aplysia californica | reverse complement strand
TGGATATCTATCTATCTATCTATCTATCTATCTATCTATCTATCTATCTATCTATTGGTCGTTCATTTTGACAAAGTGCCCCAGCAGCAGACAGAAGCCGTGATAAAAGACTTGACAATACCCGCTCGCTTGCTGCGCTTCAAATAAGTAATCCAGCTTTTTATATTGCCCGTTGAGCCATTACAGGCAGAGGTAACGGTGAGGTCAAATGGCGAAGCGTAGGGATTGGAAACGAAACAACGCTTTCTTCTGCTTTTTATTTCCGATATTGTGTTCTATTTTATTTCAGCCTGTCGAGGGGTCAATGAAAGGAAAGTGAAAAGACTTTGAGGTCAGAGAGAAGGCAGGGTGTAGAGGGAAAGCGTTGGTGCCGGCGGGGGTGGGCTGGGGAAGGGTTACTGGGTTAAACTCCAATTGTTTTCATTCCTTCCCCCCGCCCCAGCCCTTCCCTTTTCTCTCCCCCCCCCCCAAAAAAAAAGTACCACAAAAAGGCGGGAAAATACGTTAATACATGTATAAAGTAAAGATAGGAAGGCAAAAATAGACACCCTAAAACAAGTTCGAAGAAAGTAGATAGATGACAAGAAATAAAAGCAAAAAACAAAACAAAACAAAACAAGAAGTTCATACGAACACATTTAAAAATAAAGCAGCTGAATATTTGAAAGATGAGATAGCAGAACACACAACAGTTAATACAAATCTAAACCAACAGGCCCTGTGTCTGCTAAAAGGAGAACAGCGAAATCAGGAAATAAAATGAAAAGTTAATAATCCCACAAGTAATAATTATTAATAAAGGAAAACTCCATTTCTTCTCTCCACCTTAGAACAAAACATTATTCAATTCATATTTTTATAGTATGGTTATCTCTTCACTTCATCTTCTTTCTATTTTCCACATCTCCTTTGTACCTTCCCAATCTCTTTCTGCCTTCCTGTCTTATCTCTTGTTTTTATTTTTATTTGTTCTTATTTCTTTTTTTTCAATCTTACCTTTTTACCTTCTCATCTTCACCTTTCTGTCTTCCCTCTCCTTTTTTCTTTCTTTCTTTCTTTCTTTTTTTCTTTCTTTCTTTTTTCTTTCTTTCTTTCTTCCTCCCTTCATTCCTTCCTTTGTTTCTTTCTTTCTGTCTAAACTCTTCTCTCTATTTTCCTAACCTCTTTTTTCTGTCTTTTCAATCCCTCCTCTCTATCCCCCTATGGTTTTACCGAGCCAATGTGTCTGTTTTACAGGGGTATAACAGCTCCCCGCTCTACATCCCTTAGCTATAAAATTATCTAGTTCATTGAAACAGAGACATTGCTTTCTGGGCAACAAATGAGACTGTGGGAATGGTACTGGTACAAATAAATAACTCAGTCTACAGAAAATACGTGACGGCTGGGTGGTTGGAAAGGAAAACAGATAGAGTAGGTGGAGAGAGAGAGAGAGAGAGAGAGAGAGAGAGAGAGGGGGAGAGAGAAGAGAGAGAGAGAGAGAGAGAGAGAAAGAAAGAAACAAAGAGAGAAGAAGAGATAAA
>NW_004798750.1:48123-53883 GCF_000002075.1 Aplysia californica | reverse complement strand
ATCATCATCATCATCATCATCATCATCATCATCATCATCATCATCATCATCATTACCATTGTTGAAGAAGCAGGGTAGAGAGGGGGAGCCTTGACACATTTTCAGTCACCAAACATGAAATTTTCGCCTCGAAGGTTTTATCTTTATTATCACCACCATCACCACCACAATCGTCTATACCTTCAGTATGACTCCCCCTTATAACCACTAGATGCCCTAACTGGACTTAATTGTGTATCTAGACATCTAACGGGCAGCTACAATATGAAACAACTGAACTCGATAATGAAAACAAAAGCTACAACAACCACAGTCAGTTTTTCAGGTTTATAGAAAAACAAATTTCAAAGTTCAAAGTTCAAAAGTTCATTTAGCGAGTGATTGTAGGTCACCACTGATAGGTCATTCTTCTTTTCTCTCCCTCGTTTGTTTCTGTCTACATGTCTCACTTTTCTCCTAGACTAAACCCCAGCCGTTGTGTTGAGGAGCTTCTTTTTACTCGAACTTAAACTCAAAATCTGTTCTTGGATTTTTTTCTGTTCTGCCCTTTTTTCTGTACTGGTCTGCAAACCCAGGGCTGAATCCTTACTTCAGTTTGAAAAAACAATTGTTGTGGCTTTTGTTGTTTGTTTGTTAATGTTGTTGTTGTTGTTGTTATTGTTGATGATGGGGTTTTTTTCCTTGGAGAGTGAGCTGTGAAAGAAATACTGTTTCCAAAAGCAATAATTCAGTAATTCCGAGTTTGTGGCCGTCAACGATCTATTCTTTTCCCCCTGTTATGGTCGTGAGTTGTGGTCTAGCACCAGCCTTCAGCAGGAACACGCGCCACAGCTGAGCACCACCTTCCCCTGCTCACGTCTTTTGTTCTTTACCTGATCGGGTTCTCACCTTTAAAACTTTACTGACACGTGCAAACCCTGACGAGCTTGTCTGTCTCTCATACCGGCTCCTACGTGCCTTTATTCTTTCCCAAACACATCCTTCCCCTCTCCTCCTGCTGTTGGAAACCTTCAGAAAACTCATAACAAATAAACAAAAAACAAGCATCGCCGCCGGCAGCACCAGCATAACTAGCAGCAGCACCACTGCTACAACTACTACCCCTGTACTTGTCCTCACGCTCATAACAGAAATGCCTGAATCAGGTTTAGCCATTTTGAGAAAATGAGTAAAAACTGTTCCTTTCAAACAACTGACTCTGGGAAACGCTTCAATTTTGGAACACTCAACTGGTTGCCTTTCAGGACAAGCGGGCTAACCCAGATATCGGGGGTTTCCAGAAATCTTGACCTACACCAAAAGTGGGCATTCTCCTACCTTTAGGAGAAGTTTGGTTTCATTGTTATGTGTAGTTGTTTGGTTATAGAGAAAACTCCTTTTCTTTTAAAACAACTGAACAAGGATCCAAAAACTTTACCTTCGATTTTCTCAAAACAGCATTTTTCGAGATAACCCCCTTGTGCTTAAAAGCGACTAACTGATTTTATACGTTGATTATTCTTGTGTCCAAGGGAATTAAATTAGTAATCTGGCTCTGCTTTTTTTTTCAGAATCAAAAACTCCAAACCGACCAAAATTGACTTACGCAGTTATCTAATGGGCGTGACGTTGTGTTTAGCATCCACATTGACGTGTCTATGTTGTCTCCCATGACGTATGATACTGAAAACATAAGAATAAAACGTTCCATTATAGGCCTCGATTTTGTTTTTTTTTTTTATTATTCCACTTTGTGTTTTTTTTTTCAATTATTTCGATAAACTCCAACGTTTTTTACTGTACAACTTTAGGAAACCAAAGTCGCTACCTCGCTAAACTATGTCTCTCAATGCCATTCCTCAGCTATTGAGGTTCTTCACAATAACTTCAAAGTTCCTATTTTGTCAGAGAAACGAAAGATAATGAAACGAATGTAGTATTGAATTTCAAAGGGATATAACGAGTATATTTTTTGTGTTTCTTGGATAGTTCTTTTTTATGATGTTGCTGCATGAGGTCATTTTTAAAAAAGCCATCTTTTGAAATTAGAATCAAATTAACTCATTTCTCTTTTTTGGAAATGGCAAATAGGGTACTAGAATTCTTTATTTTTAAAAAACATTTTTTAAGAACACAAAAAAAGAAGAAGAAGAAAAGCCAAAATCCCATTATTTACAGAGTGACGAGAAAATGTCTACGCTCCAACATCCTTTATTGATCCACCAACATTCTCAACCAAACGTTTATCCTTCATCTTAACTCTGTTATTAACCATTTCAACGCCACATTTCCAAACATCTGCAATGCATAATCCGTGCCTATACTTCACTGATCTGTCAACTTCCCTCCTATCATCGGGGCCAAAGATATAAAAGCTTTTATCAACAACAAGCTTTTTTGCAGCCAGTTATCTAGGGAGAAATTCGTGAAACGAGCGATTCGCATTATTATCTTCCCATTTAACTTTCTCTTCCCGACGAACGGAAAATGTAGAAACTCGATGGCGTCTTTCAAAAAGCTGACAAAATCAGCGTCACTGCTGCGTTATGTGTTTTCTCCACAGATGTTCGCACACATATTTTTTTTTTTTTTTACAACTGCTGCGCTGGGCTATCACTGAAGATCGTGTTAAGGACATCGTTTCTAAAGTGTTGTTTTTTGGAGTTCTGTTTTTTGTGTTTTCCTGTACGACACGAGATTTGAGTTCCTTCAAACTGCTCGTCCTATGAGATTTGTGAATCTATGCGAGATGTTATTTGCTATGCTTGGGATGTTGAGACAATTCTGACTCCAATCGTTTTCAGACTTTTTCAAGCTCTTCTGTAATCTCTCTCCGTTTATTCTGCATAGATATGAAAACCTAGATTATAAGTCTTAAATCTTTCTCTACAGCTTCAAAGAGCTGCATCAGGGTTAAGGGTTAACGAGAGTAAAGGTTATTTCACCGAGAAATGTAAAGTATATTTTGAATTAACTCATCTTCTTTCTTTGCTCTAAGCGCTTACGACTTCAGCCAACCTTCCTGTCTCGCCTGTCTGTATTTTTATTCCGCCTAAATTATGTGTATAGGCCAACTTAAAAAAACAAAACCCTGCTCTCTTCCGTTTCCACATAATAGCTTTGTTTGTAAGTGAGAGACATATTTTTACTCCCTCGAAAACAATGAGACTTGTGAAGGTGAGTAGTTGTAGGCTGTGAAGAAATTATGGTGAAAAACAAAGGCGTAATCCTCCGTCTCTCCTCCCCCCCCCCCCCCCCCACACACACACACTCTCACACACACTCAAAACCTCTGTTCTTCACTTCATTGTCCTCAAAACTAAACAAACCAAAACAAACCCCCCCAAAAAAAACAACCAAAAAACCAAACATATAAAAGTAAGAAAATAAAGAAGGAGAAAAACAAAATATGCAAACGCCCCCTCCTTTTCACTCTTCCCATTTTATTCCTGAAAAAAAGCAAAACAACAACAGCTAACAAAAGAAAGAAAAAACAGGAACGATCTGGAACTGAAAGGCCAGATAGAGCACAGATTCCTATTCTCTGCCTTGGCAGTTCCATAATATTCTCATCAACTTGAACTGACTCTAGGGTAAAGGGCAATTATTTCAAACCGGGTTCTTTCCCCACTTTTTTTTTTACTCCAGGCTATTTTTTACTTGTAAACGAGCAGAAACTTGTTGGTGAAAGCGAAAATCAAGGGCGAGATACCGGGTCTGTACATGGTCGATTTTCACCCGGAGATGATTTTTCTAGTTTGTTTTTCTGTCAGGTTCATGAAAAAGGTCTGAAATCGAGCCCGCGGAGCATGGAGGGGGGCTTCTTATCTCTTTAATCACCGCGGTATTTTTGTTATAGGAAAAATGAAAGCACCGCAAATTGCGCTGTGGGGGTTTGCGAGGGATAAGGCTATATACATAAAACCATCTTTTGGCCTCAAAGGAACAGACGCGTGTTGAAGATACGAATATGTAAAAGTCTGCCGGAGTGGCGAGACAAAACAATTCGTTTCGTTTTTTCTTTCTTTTAATTTTCTTAAAAACAAGGTAAAGGTGTGATGTATGTTTGTGCGGGTGTATGAGTGTCTGTGCGTGTTGATGTGTGTGAGGAAGTCTGTGAGGGAATTAAGTCTGTGTGTGTGTGTGTGCTTGTGTGTCTGTTTGTGTGTGTGCTTGTGTGTCTGTTTGTGTGTGTGTGTGTGTATGTAAGAGAGAAAGAGAAAGAGAGAGAGAGAGAGAGAGAGAGAGAGAGAGAGAGAGAGAGAGAGAGAGAGGGAGTGAGTGAGTGAACATGATTGTGTGCGTGTGTGTGTGTGTGTGTGTGTGAGTGTGTGAGTGTGTGAGTGTGTGAGTGTGTGTAGGTAGTTATGTATGTGCGTGTGCGTGTGTGTGTGTTCCGAATGTGTGTGCGTATGCCTCTAATATGTATCCTTGTGAGTTTATGAATTTACTAGCATTTTGTTTTTGTTTTTGGTAAGTGTTTTCCGACGCTCGCAACTGCATAAGGTCATGTGAGCGCGCGAGACACATTAAACATGTTCAGCTGGTGGGAAATTTTGAATTTTGCCCTGGTGGCTGCCGAAGCCTACTCTTATCGATTTTAGACCACCAAGGGATCTTTAACGTGCGCGACTTGCACACGGGACCTCCGATATTTTTCGCCTTTGTCGGAGAAGGCTAGATGCAAATCTTTCCTACCAGGAGATCAGGGGTGTGGCTGAAGGACAACAGTAAGAAGGAGCCAAGGAGTAGCAGTAGAAAGGCTGCACAAAGAGTCAGGAGCCAAGAGGAGGGGGCAAAGGAGGTGAGGGGGTGGGAGCAGAAAGTGGAGACGAAAGCAGACAACAGAGCATGGTTAGAGAGCAGGAAACAATCTGAAAGGAGACAATTTTATATCAGAATTTTTTTTCCGTCACTACCCGGACTCGAACCCGAGTCCTCTGAATGAGAGGCGAACACCTTAACCTCTAGGCTACGAGAGCCCCCTTATCGGCATATATAATAAGCAATCGTTTTTTTGTATGTGTGTTTGTACTCACAGATGTGTGTTTGTACTCACAGATGTGTGTTTGTACTCACAGATGTGTGTTTGTGTGGGCGTGTGTGTGGGCGTGTGTGTTGGCGTGTGTGTGGGCGTGTGTGTCAATGTACGCGTGTTTTTTTTCGACGTCGAAAATATCATTTACCTAATAAGGAAAGTTATTGTCTTCTCTTTGCTCAAGATTTCGAGTATTCGATTTTTCAACACGCTTTTTTTCCTCCTTTAAACAAAATCTTCTGCATATTGTGATGTTACGCAACAGAACCAGATGCCGTTAAACAAAACAAACAAAAAAAAGGAGGGGGGGGGGGGGGGAGATAGTATCTAAAAACCATTAAAAAACGATAATATTGAGTGAATTAACAAGAGAAGTAAATTGTAATAATTAATCATTTGAGAAATGTGAAGAAAGGGAAAGAATACAAGAACAAGTTGGAGAAAATGGCTTAAAAATTTTTTTGATTTTTAATTTTAATTTTTTTTTTTGGGGTAAGTGTTTTACGGCGCTCGCAACTGCATAATGTCATGAGCGCGCGGGACACATTGAACTAAAATGGGTGTGGGATGAGGACTAAGTGTGAAGTAGATTATCAAAATAGCTTACACAAACTGTCATGTACTTTAAGTAAGAGATACTTTGAAAGAACTGAGTAAGTTGAGCGGTGCGTCTCGTGGACTTTGACCCCCCCTTCTCCCCCCCCTCACACACACTCACACAAACGCCCACTTTACACCCCCAC
>NW_004798750.1:40241-47098 GCF_000002075.1 Aplysia californica | reverse complement strand
TGTGTGTGTGTGTGTGTGTGTGTGTGTATGCAACTTCCTGGTTTCGGTGACCACCACAAATCTCCCGAGCGTGTGTGTCACAGGAATGTCCCGGAGATATAAAACACTGGGCAAATCCTGGCTCTGGAGAGGCGTCACCCGCGGACTCCGGCCATGATTGAAGGGTGTCTTCTACCTAATCCACGCATTTGTCTCTCTCGATGGGCGCTCTGTACACAGCTGATGTTGCTGTTGCTGTTGCTGTTGCTGTTGTTGTTGTTGGTGGTGGTGGTGCTGCTGCTGCTGCTGCTGCTATTACTTTGTGTGTTTTTGCTGCTGTTGCTGGTGGTGGTGGTGGTGGTTGTCTTGGCGGTGATGGTGGTGCTGCTGCTATTACATTTCTTTTTGGTGAAGCAGCTAGATGATGATGATGATGATGATGAGGATGATGATGATGATGATGATGATGATGATGATGATGATGGCGGTGGTTCAGTTCAGCATTGTGTCGAATGTGATGGTTGCGAGTTGGAATTGGAATGAGTGTGATTCCGTTAAACTGCTTCCGCAGGGTTGTTTTCTTTTTTATGTAAGTGCAAGATGTATTTCCCTACAAAGGGAAGAAAACTGATGGACCAGATTTCTCTATGCTTGTTAGATAGTAAACGCTGTCATTACCACGCCCACCATTACCTCCACCACCACCACCACAACACTCCATCACCGTCATCAACATCATCATCATAATATAGGGATATCACTGGAGAAAGTTAAAAGACTTCAAACTGTCCAAAACAATGCTGCACATTTAGTTTTACGGAAAAGAAAGCGAGACTCTGCTAAACCTCTTTTACGGACATTGCATGGGCTTCCTGTTGAGAAAAGAATTGTGTACAAGTTTTCCACTGTCACAAATGTTTGAATGATAATGGACCATCATATTTATCAAATCAGTAAGACTGTACGTTCCAACTCGCAGTTTAAGGTCACCAGCTGACAAAAAGAAATTTGTTTTACCATCTATGAAACTTAAAATAATGGGTGAAAGGGCATTTAAATACCAAGGCAACAAGATCTAGAATGCCTTACCAAGTACTTTAAGAGAGATCAAATCTTTTGATTTCTTCAGATGTCAGCTGAAGTCGTTTCAGTTTTTAAATTAATAAGATGGATATTTGGAGTGATTTTCTTTTAGTCAGAACGCAACGTTTTATGTAACTGTTGTACGTTGTACTGTATTGTAAAGAGCTCAGAGCCTGTGTACTTGAATCGGGGTTGAACGCTATGTAAATGTAATTTTAAAAAATTATCATCATCATCATCATCATCATCATCATCATCATCATCATCATCATCATCATCATCATCATCATCATCATCATCATCATTGTTTTAAAAGCAAATTAGTTAGGGATAGTCTTGAATAATTTTCAGTCACCACGAGTAAATACAACTTTAAAAAAAAAATTAATTGAAAATATTCTAAAGAAAATCTTCTTCACTTGGGAATCGAGCCCACGTCTTCAGCACTCCTCGCTAAAGTGCCTATAACTGCTACACCACGGAGGCTGGCCACTCGTTCTTTACAACTAAGGCACTTCATAACTTAACCTTTTGTTCCACGATTTATCAGCGCATTGTTGTAATAATATGGCTTCAAGGAAGGCTCACTGATATATCGGTGGGTAGCACGAGCAGTAGTTGTAACAGTAGCTGTAAATTTTCGATCTGAGAAGTATGGATAAGTTATTAGTTATTGCATTGAATATCCCTGTCTTTCTGCTGGGATACTGTATCCCTCCCCACTCAGCTCGAGTTTTTATCCTGATAAGCAGAGTCGGTCGAATCGTCCGCCTTGACCCCCTAAATCGTGTGGATGGGGGCGTAAGCCATTTACACCTATTACAATCAATCAACGACCACCTTTGGGCTCCGGGATGTGATATGAGAAAGCCAGTTGAAATCTACGAGCGAATTAGGAATGTAATGTCCACATTTCGCGAAGAACAGATTAGTTTGAGATTATGACCATTATAACATTTCTTTTTTTTAATGTGGGCTTGTTTACAGCTCAATCGACACGATTTAGATCATTAGAAGGCGGGTTTCGGCCTTGCTTGTCCAGACCAGTTCAGGCCGAAAAGGATATTAGACCGAGATTTTAAAAACTCTCCCCAAAACGAGAATCAAACTTTCAGCACAAAAGTATGGTATTCGTCTGTCAGCCGGAGGTCCGGAGTTCCATCCTCGCCAGCAAAGGTTTTGTTTTCTTCTCGTGTATTCGACACCACTTGTTCCAAGGTTAGATAGATAAGAACGAGAAACTAGTTTTCGTTGTTAAGGACGACACTTCTCGGAGATCTCGTGTTTAGTTTAGTTTTAGTAAGAGTTTTACGGCACTTGCAACACAATAAGGTCGTATAAGTGCCGAAGATTAGAGGTGTTATAAGAGAGTAAAAAGTAAAGTTGTTCCCGCATCCGATCCGGACACTGGGGATTGCCTTGATAGTGAGACAACTTCCTGGGCCTTCGGTATATTTTGGTAGGGTGGCCGGTTCCTTTCCGCCGCCTTTACTTCCCCAACTCGAAGTCAGGTACCTATTACTGTTGAGTGGGCAGGAGGGGGTGAAAAAATCCGTGTCCGAACCGAGGTTCGAACCCGGACTTTCCGCTTTGGAGACAAGCGCAACAAGAGAGTAAGAAACACAAAAAAAGGAGGAGAGATCAGGACGATAGATGCTTGACAGGAAAGAAGGAGCAAACCACACCAGAGCACCTGCCAACCACCTACTAGAGGTCTGGTGTGAAAGTTCTGCATGGCGTTAAAGATCAGGTGACGGTTCTAACATTAAACAGAATATCCCTTCAAGTCGCTACCCGGGCAAAATTTAAAATTAAAGCGTGCTCAAAAACAGAACCTCGCTCTAGTCAGTAGAGATATTAAGAGCACCTTTCAAAATAGGACGCGCTGCCTGTCGGGCGAGGGGGGGGGGTTCTACGTAAAATCAACGTCACTATCAGATGAAGATCTTACACGCAGTTATACCCTAATCTCAAGCAGAACTATGAGAAGAAGAAGAAGAAGAAGAAGAAGAAGAAGAAGAAGAAGAAGAAGAAGAAGAACAAGAACAAGAACAAGAACAAGAACAAGAAGAACAAGAAGAACGAGAGCAAAAATCAGTCTAGTCATCAGCTGATCCGCGCGTGAGTTCTGAGTCCGGACTGACCGGGCTAGCACGTGACACAAGCCAGGTTGGAGGAAAAATAAATAACCCGATTACAGAAAGGAGGACAATTTATCTGGACAGAAGGATAGCATGTCCTCAAGTCCGTAGAGAACATTGTGGGTCATGACACGGTGGAATCAGGCGCTCGTCAATTTTTGGGCGTATGGAGTTATTTGTAAATTGTAATGTTTGTTCATTCGTCTTGCATTCGATGAAATAAAATTAATACCCAACTACCCTACATAGAAGTTGAGATATTTGGGATTGAAGGAAATTGGGGTTGCCTAATATCAGAGGTGAAGTTAGCGAAAAATTGGCTGCCACCGTTTGCCGAATTCCAAAGCGTAGGTGTAATTGAAAAATGAAAATTTATATTTTTTGTACCCTGATCAACATTATTCAGTAAAATCCACTCAGGAAATGTATTTTTAAATGGACATTCATAACGGTATTGAGTTAAAAATAAAAATCTTCAAAAAATGTCCGAAACTAGCGGCAAAATGCCGATTTCTTCTACTGCTTTATTTTGTGGAGCGCCTGATTTCACCACGATGCCGCACATCGTTTTATGTCCGGCTGCAGATCAAAGGATATATGAGTTTTGGCGCATTCCAACGAGCATACATAAATCAGAAAAACAAATGTGTATATTGTGTATGTTTCATAGCATGCATGTTGTTCTCTGTCTTTTTGCTTTTAGATTAAGAAAACATGGATCCAAAAGTTTACATGACTAATGAAGTTATCCAAGTTATCCAAAAACAGTGCTTTTTCAAGCGTTTGTGGGTGGTTGGCATATGTTCTGGTGTGATTTACTCCTTCCGTCCTTCCAAACATCTATCGTCTTTATCTTCACTCTTATCTTCACTCTTATCTTCACTCTTTTCTTCACTCTTTTCTTCACTCTTTTCTTCACTCTTATCTTCACTTCTCCTTTCTATATTTGTCACTCTTTTGCAACACCTCTAATTTTCGGCAATTGTAAGACCTTACTGGGTTGCAGGTGCCGTAAAACTCTAACCAAAACACAATTCAAGCGTTATAGATTAACCAGAAAGTGTGCCCCCGAAGGTTAAAAACTAGGGATGCTCAGCGCTGTGGCACGGATGGTTGCAAACTTTGTCCAGCGCTAAGAGATTTGGGTTCGAATCCCACTGGAGTCTTCATATCATGCTGCTTCTTCCCCGGAATTGTTTCTGACAGCGCACTGCCCTGTGGAAGGATCAGATATCCACCGTTAGAATAATACTATAATATATTATACACTTTCTGTGACAGTTATGTTTTGAAGAAATAAAAGTTCTATGATTATAAA
This sequence comes from Aplysia californica, assembly GCF_000002075.1. NCBI lineage: Eukaryota > Metazoa > Mollusca > Gastropoda > Aplysiida > Aplysiidae > Aplysia > Aplysia californica. The sequence continues at coordinate 42,577 of NW_004798750.1, read as the reverse complement.
GATTATGCTTCTTGTATCCACTCTTTGTCTGTCTGTCTCTTTATCTGTCTGTCTGTCTGTCTGTCTGTCTGTCTGTCTGTCTGTCTGTCTGTCTGTCTGCCTGTCTGTCTGCCTGTCTGTCTGCCTATCTGTCCACCCATTTATATGTCTGTCAGTCCGCCGTCTATCTTTCAGTCTGTCCGTCTGTCTGTCTGCCTTTCAGTCTGTCAGTCTGTCCATCTGTTTATCTTCTCTCTCTCTTTCTCCCTCTTTCTTTTCTTTTCTTTCCCTCTCTTTCTCTTTCTCCTCCCTCAGGTGCATTTACTTATGTATTCATGTATGTATTTATGTATGTATATATGCATGTATGTATGTATGTATGTATGTACGTATTTATAATTATACATTTATGCATGTTTATGTATGTTTGCCATTGTAAACCAAAGTGCCCTTCTGGGACAAATAAAAGTACAATTTATTTATTATTTTATCATTTATTATTTTATTCCCCTCTCTACCTCCAGCCGCTATCATGTCAAATATGCTCGTCCCCTCGTCTCACAGTGACATCCACTATAACATAAATATATAGAAAAATACGCAAATTGAGACCTATATAGAAAAAAGAACCAAGCTTGCATTATGGCCCTAGGTGTATTGTAAATCGGGTTGTCTGTCACGTCTACTTCCCGCTCGTCAGTTCGGCCAGCGGGTTGCGGAACATGTCACAGTGTACAGTCGCGTGACTACGTCAGAGTCTTGAGGAAAATTATTCCGACTACCTACATAAGAGGCGGCCGTTCTTTTATTGTGAGGAGAGATTAATCGCGATCTAAGGATGGTAGTACTAATAATAATGATGATGATGATGATATTGGAATCGAACTAAATTCTTCTGCAAAGAGTCAGACCCACGCAAAACAGGCATCGGGCCTGGAAAATGGCTCCTTTTTATGTGAGTTTTTTTTAGCCCCCTCCCCCCCCCCCTCATCGACACAATTTAGCTCGTAAAGGGGGGGGGGGGTTCCGACCCAGCCTGTCAGGGCCAACCCGGACAGAGAGAGATACTGTACAATATCAGAGCAGAAAGACCAAGACACTCGTTAAAAATCCTCTCTTCACTCGCAAATCGAACTCGAGTCTCCTTCCATCGACAGCGATGCACCTATCCTCTGCTGGCGCTCATATGACCTTATGCAGTTGCGAGCGCCGTAAAACCTCTACTAAAACTAAAAACTAACTATCCTCTGCCCTTAGACTTCGGTAAAAAGAACTGTGTCAGATCTGGGGGGGGGGGAGGAGAAACAAACCACAAAAAAGAGATAAAAACAAACAAAAATTGAGTGTAGATAAAACGTGTTGGATCTGAGATAACAGTATGGTCGCTTTTAAGGACAAGCGGGCTAACACAGATTTCAGGGGTTTTCAGAAATCTTGACCTACAACAAAAGTGCGCTTTGCCCTACCTATAGGAGAAGTTTGGTTTCATTGGTGTGTATATTTCTTTGGTTGTAGAGAAAACTCTTCGTTGTCTTTTAAAGAAAATGAACATGGGGCAAAAAACTTTACCTTAAGCTTTCTCAAAACAGCATTTTTCGGGATAGTCTTCTTGTGCGTAAAAGCGACCATATGTGTCACAACGAGGTGGAAGCCGGCTCTCGTCAATTTTTGGGCATGTGGAGTTATTGGCATCATATGAAAGCTTATTCATTTGCCTTGCTTTCAATGGAAAAAATATCCATCTAGCTTGAATATAAGTCGAGATATTTGCGATTGAAGAAGGTGAGGTAGCCTGTTTTCAGTGGTTAAATTAATGAGAAAATGGCCACCAAAGTTTGGTAACTTCAATAGCTTAAGAGTCCTTAAAAACTGAAAATTACATACTTTGAGAATTTAAACAAGATTTTTCAGTAAAATTCACAAGGAAATGTATTTTCATATGAACAGAAAAAATGTTAAGCCAAAAAACAAAATTTCGATCAAAATTACCAAACCGATGGAAAAATGCCTTTTTCTTTAATTTCATTATTTTGACGAGTGCCTGGTTTCACCACGATGCATCACATATAAGAAATACAAGGTACAAGATGAAAAGAGAATCTGTTGTGAAGAGGTTAAACGTAGCCGACCGACCACCTTGTCTCTCGCTCTCGCCCATCAGCTCGTGAGCAGTGGCTTGGCTGTGAGCGAGCGACGTGATGACTTCCATTTGAGGAATATAACGCGATTATAAAGAGACAGGCGATAAATAAATCCGGACGGTGAATATGTGTGTTCATGCAAGAGCTCATAACTTATCGGCCCCCAGTCGATGGAGTGCCCATCCCAGGAGAGGGAGAGAGGGAGAGAGAGAGAGA
>NW_004798750.1:37028-38041 GCF_000002075.1 Aplysia californica | reverse complement strand
CCTCCCCCAAAACCCCCCTCAAAACTCAAACTATCATCGACCTTTACCATCCTACCTACCCCCACCACCACAATTCTCTCTTCATCCTATTCCCCACTTCTCTCCAGGCAATACTGCCGTGGTGTCAATGCAAGACTAGCGTGACTGAAGAGCTTAATTTAAATCATCGTCTCGAACTACATATTTTGATGTCTGGCAAAACAAAGGGGGAACTTACCCGACACGACAGAACGCAGAACGAGGCAGGGGGCAAGGAGCCATAAGGAAGCCAGGTTACAGTTTCATCTCCTGAAATTCCAAACTTCACTACAATTCGCTCACGCCAGAGACAGTGACGCCAACATGTAGCGTTGTCAGTTCTCATGCGACGAAACGACCTCCGCAAAAATAGAACGTCGCGTCATGTCTCCACCGAAGAATTTTGGCTCTCTCAAACTCGGGGATTTCCACGCATTGTTCTCACAATGATAGCTTTGGTTGGCTCTTTGTGCGCCATGTCGTTTGTGAACTCGCCTGAAAGACCGTTTATTTTGTCAAGAAAAGTGGCTTATTCATCAGAGCATAAATTAGGAGAACAATAAGTATACAGGATGCTAAGTCGTGCTTGAGTGTTTGTGGCAAATGAATTGATTTTGATTTGTATAATTTAGGGTTGAATATTCCAACGTTTGTTCGAATGGAAATTACGGGGCTGGATCCAGTTTTCAGTTTAAAAAAATATTGATAATAAATTGATAACAACGATATTATAAAACATTTATGTCATGACTCAGTGGAATCGGGCGCTCGTCTGTTTGTGAGCATGTGGGAATCATTAGTATGATCATGAAGCTCGTTTATCTGCCTTTCTTTTGATGATAGAAACTATCCATCTATCTTGAATAGAAGTTGAGATATTTGCAATTGAAGGAGGTGGGGGTCGCATGGTGTCAGGAGTAAAATCAGTAAGTAAATGGCCGCCAGAGTTTGGTGACCTACAAAGCTTAATCTCTATGATATTTATAGCCCGCGGG
>NW_004798750.1:34126-36928 GCF_000002075.1 Aplysia californica | reverse complement strand
TGATTGTATGCAGCGAGGAAGGACCAACTGATTGCAACAAAGATTTTGAAAACTGAAACTGATAACTTAATTGAATTATACAAGTGTGATACATTAATCTATTTGAAGTTGTATCACAGTCTGCTCGCTTGCTGAATTATTTATTCCAAATTTACGATCTGACCTCAACGACATTTTGCAAACCATTCAAGTAACTTCGTAACATAACTCAGTTCATGAACGCACTAAATATTGATGTTGTTTGAGGTTAAATTTACAATAGATATTATATTTCGGTGCATAAAATCCTGGGAGTGTCAATTAGCGAGCACACAAACAGCCTGCAAGGAGCCAACCAAAGCTATCATTCCGGGAACAAAGTGCGGAAATCCCCAATTTTGAGACCGCCAAAATTCCAACTCGGAGATGTACGTGAAGAGTGCAACCTTTGTTGTATGTATTTGTGTGTTTTTCTTAGAAGTCCTTCACATCAAAACTGACAACGTAAGCATTTGTGTCATACTTTCACACACACACAGATCTTGTTCTGATATTTATTGTAATTGTCATTGTAAATGTTTTACATTCCCATCGCCTCAATCTTTTGGGAGGAGGGCTTCTTCAACCCAGCCAGTCAGAGCCAACTCGGGATGAAGGGAATACATAACCCTAGCAAACAGACGAAGATACTCTGTAATTTATAATTATATGTTAAAAAAATAAACCTTCCTCACTCTGGAATTGGACCCACATCATTCTTCTGTGTGCAAGGGGGGGGGGGGGACAGAAAAGCCTAATCGCTACACCACAGACGCCGTTGCTGTGATGTTTCAGACTTCAGAAAAGATACATCTGTTACGAAAGGCACAGACCTTCTAGCTGACTGATCACACCGTTAGAATAACAAGATTCTAACTCCATGACACATAATTTTGAGAATACGGGATTCAAAGATTCACGCTTACTATAGCTTTTTTTTTTTTTTACACCTTATTTGTCAAATGTCAAACTAAAAAGAAATACAGGTCGAATTGTCTTGACCCTTTGGCACATTGTGTAGGGTATCGGTGTCAGTTATATGAGTGTGTAACTCAATTCTTGGCACACACACACACACACACACAAAAGAATGAATTAGAGCCCTGTCATTCAAACGGCGCGTTATCTTTCCCAAACTCAAAGATTCTGTCCTTGCTTTAGTGTAAACTTTTCCCCTAGTATTTTGCATTTCAGCATCAGATCTAACCATACTTCAATCTATGTGTTTTGCTTAGAGTTTCGCTGAAAGGTTAATGGTTATTCCAAAAAATAGATTCTTTACGTTTGAGGACAGAGATACGCACCGACCCGATAATGATCTTTCAATGCTGGGAAAGAGTAAAACAATCGGACAGAAGAGCCAGAGGGTAGGAAAAGAAGTAAAAGCCAACAGATGTACCATTTTACCGCTCCTTTAAAGATATAATTTGATGGATATTTAAACGCAAAAACCTAACATGCAAACATTTTGCTTTCATTCCAAAAATCGTTTGAGCCCAACTAAAACCCTCAGTCAAGGAACATAACAGAGAATTCTCAAATCATCAACCCGCTAACAGTCTTCCCCCGGGAAGCAGCCATTGGAATATAAAACGCCTCAATCATATCATAGCTGATATCTCATCATAGGCTTGCTTGAAAAGAACTTATGGGATTTGATAATAATTTTCGATGATTGCATCTAAATTGTGCTTTTCGCCCCAACGGGCATTCCGTTCAGTAGAAACCTATAGGTACACCCGTGCTTTCCACCTTTGGTTCAGTCTGATAAACTTCAATGAGTTGATCAGGCCTTTTTTTTTTGGCTCAACGCCTTTATGTCCATATAAAAACACATTTTCATGTGAGTTTTCCTGAAGAACGTTGATTAATGGCACAAAATATGTACATTTTCAGTTTTCTAGGACTTCCAAGCTGCAGGAGTTACCAAACTTTGACGGCCATTTTCTCAATAATTTTACCTCTGAAAACATGCTACCCCACGTCCTTCAATCGCAAATATTTCGACTGCTATTCAAGATGAATGGCTGTTTTCTTTCATAGAAAGCAAGGCAAATGAATAAGCTTTTAGATGATACAAATAACTCCACATGCCCAAAAATTGACGAGCGCCTGATTCCACCACGTTGTGACACTATTGTCTAGGACAAATGGCCATTAGGGGAATGCAGGTTCAACTCAACTTGATAGAGACATTTCTCATTCCGGAATCGAACTCACTTCTTCTAATTCCGACGTCGAGGAGCGTAACCACTACACCACAGAACGCCTCTATTTTACTTCTGCTCGGGACAGAATGTGAGTAAGAAGAAAAACAAAAACAAAAAACAAAAAACAAAAAACCGACGAGCAGGCTTCAAGCACATTTTAAACAAAACGTAAAAAAAAAAAAAGAAGAAAAAAAAAACATGAAGAAGAAAACGAGAAGGTTACGTTTTCGTGACCTCTACACAGAACCTGTGGCAATGCGCAACGGCTTGATGCCAGTAATATTGTTGTTTCTGCCGGCAGTCGGGAGCCGCGCTAAACTATTTGACTTATGACGACTTGAGCCTGACACGAGGGGGAGAGGACTGGGATGTCTGCCTGTGAGCTGCATGTGATTTGTGGCCTGAGTTGTGGCGTGTGCTCACGTTCAGATAAGTGGCTGTAGACAAGCTTACATCCAGAGTTTGGGGTGAGGGGGAGGGGGGAGTTTTTAATAGGCATTCTTTAAAGAAGAAGAAGAAGAAGAAGAAGAAGAAGAAGAAGAAGAAGAAGAAGAAGAAGAAGAAGAAGAAGAAA
>NW_004798750.1:32403-33774 GCF_000002075.1 Aplysia californica | reverse complement strand
GGGGGGGGTTAGGGATTAACAAAATTAGGTTGTCATCCTCCTCGTCGTAACAATCATCATTATCGTGCCAGTTTTGAAACAAAGAGCAGAACGCTTGAAGGCCAAATCGAGCGTTCTTGATTTACGTTTCACCAAAATGTCGCTGGAACGCAGCGGTGTCGGGCCATATTTTGGCAAGGCGTTCCTATGTCGGAGACCTTTCTAGCTAGCGGGCCCATATCCCTGGAGAACTGTGTTATCATGCAAGACATGCAACAGCCTGCTGCAAACCAGTTCACGTAACCTTCTGGAACTTTCGGAAAATAATAACGATAATAATGACATAAAAAGGGCAGCACGCAAAGAAAAAAAAAGACAATGAACTTTTTTCCAACCGGGAAAACCCCCCCCCATTAGAATCACGTTTCAAGTCTTTGTCCTCTGCTATAAGTACTTTACTTGAGCTAAGAGTTCGGCATTGTTTTTTAAGGGAGATTTTTTTCTTTCTTTCCTTTTTTCTAAATCTCATTCTAACTTTTTATCCCGAATATATTTATGTACTTGTGCACATGTAATTGTCAGATATGAGCATGTAGCTTTTGTGTAGATTTCTGTGTGCTTGTCTGTAAGGAGACAGGTGAGATATTTGAAGAGTCTACATTTATAGAACCGAGCAATAGCTGCCACAATGAGACATAAATAAAATTTGGATGAGCATAGTTCTTACTACAGGAGCGCGATTTGTTTTTCCTGGTGCTTCTCGCGGAAAGATAAAGAAAAAAGTATTAGTGAAATGTGTACCTCGCATTCTCTGAGCGATCTCGAGCGCTCAAGGCGAGAGAGAAGGAGGAAGGGGGGGAGGAGGGGAGGAAGGAGGGTTTTGGCTGACTGGGGGATGTGTATTGTATTTGTTCCAATATTTCTCTAATCCATTAAGACAATGATTTTTCATGGAGGTGACATTGCGTCTGCTATAATATCAGGTAAACAAATAGCTGCCACTGAAGGGGGGAAACCCACCTGAATTGAAGAAACTCACGACTTGCTGGCAGAGAGCAGTTGTCTCTTGAGACACCACACCACACGCCTCATTGTTTCACTGCAGTGCCCCCTGGCGTTCGATTTGATTGGCCCAAACACGACGGCCATATTGCATACATTTTAAGTTCCCTTTGCATTGCTCAGTTAAACAAAATGAAGAAAAGAGTCTCGTCTTCTTCTCGGCATACCTCAAGGCGGCTCGCTCTGCCTCAACTTGTTCACTCAGAGAGAGGGGAGATGTATAAATAAACAAATAATCGAAAACGTCACCAAACGGATTTGTGGACTGAGGCATAGTTGACGTGTGTTGCTGGTGGGTTGTACGTTGTAGGCCGGTGCATGATGGGGGGG
>NW_004798750.1:28390-29475 GCF_000002075.1 Aplysia californica | reverse complement strand
CCCCCTCCCAACACACACACAGAATCACACACAAACGTCCCCAATCGTAACCTTTCACCGTCTTTTTCATACGAAACTCTCAAAGGGTAACCAGTTCTACAATTTACTCTCAGCATACAAGGTTCGTCCTAAGGTTCTGAAACAAAAGCTCAGTAAGCGAGAATGCCATAACCAATCAAATCCGAACGATGTCGAGTGGCAAGATAAACAAGCAGTGAGAGTGCATAAGTGGGAGAAATCATTAGATTCGTCGCTTCCGCGTTAATCCCTCACTCCAAACACACACTCTGTGCTGTATAGTCGTAATCGGAACCTATGCAGAAACACGCACATAAACATCACACGACCTGGGAAGGTGTGTGGAGTTAAGCCCCTTGAGGGAAGTCGATTAGCCTCGTTCGAAACGTGATGAGCGTGAACGCCGGTGTCATTACATTTCAATTTGTTCCAATCCCCGCATTCAAAATATTGGTCTGGAATCAGGAATTTTGTCAAGAATGATGAGGCGGCTGATTAATAAAGCTCCATTAGAATGATTGTTCGTGGATTCGCATATTGTAATGTGCGCGTCTAGGGCGTGCCCTAAGGGACAGAGGAGCCTCGTTGGGTGTGTGCTCGTGAGTGGCTCACGAAGAAACAACACCAGCCGTGTGTATCCAGAGACGTGGGGGTCACGTGAGGCAGACAGACAGCGCCACACGCCCGTGCACCAGGGAGCAAACAGCCACTCACTCACACAGATCTCACAACCGTTTTGGGGCTTATTTTTTAGTTGTTGGTTGTTTTTTTGTTGTTTTTTTTCTCTACTCCGAGAATAACGACAATTATGAAATAAAGATCGTTTTTCTGTCAGTTTGTACTTGAATTTGTTTGGCGATAATCGGGTATGATTGGTGGAATGCGTGCCGTTAGATTATTTTGTGGCGTGTTGGGTTATGATGTGGATGACCCTGGTTCAACTCCCCCCATGGGGTCCTCTTGAAATATTCTTTGGTTCTGTTGGCGGCTGCTTTGTGATGAGAACTGGCCTCGTAATTAACCTTGGCATGTGGAAATGATACAGGTTTTTTGGGAGGGGGAAGGGG
>NW_004798750.1:24939-28290 GCF_000002075.1 Aplysia californica | reverse complement strand
GGGGGGAGGAGAGGTATGGGGGATATTGAATACGTTGGTGAATGGGCAAGGAGGTGACTGCAGCTCTTTAGACGTACAGATGAGACTTTGCGTTTTCAAAAATTATTGGAATAAATACTTGTCTAACTTTTTAAAAAAGTACACGCCTTGAGAAAACCGAAAACAAACCTTGCACACCAATTAAGATGAAATGCACAAGGAAAGAAAATGAGAGGAAGACCTAAAAGTACTTGGAGGAGGGCCTTATATTCAAACTTAAAGACGATGGGGTACATCTGGGCAAAGATGGAGAGCTCTACTTGTTGGGGACCTATTCTACCGCACGGGGTGGGAAAAGCTGATGATGATGATGATGATGATGATGATGATGATGATGATGATGATGATGATGATGATGATGATGATGATGATGATGATGATGGTGTTGGAGATGTTGGGGATGTGGGGGATAAATACATGCGGCATTCTGACAGGGCACGAAATGCTCTAACCATGACATATCTGGACTTGTGACTAGAAAGGTGTCCAACATGGTATCACCCCCACCCACTTCCCAGTAAAACACAACGTACAGACAGAAGAGGCTAGACACACACAAACACACACACACACACACTCACACGCACACTCACACACACAAACACTCGCACAAACACACATACACATACACACACACAAACACACATACACAAATACCCAAACATTTTCCTTCTATTGACAGTAACAGCTGACCGTAGTGACTGTGAAAATGACGTTTAGTATTAGTAGGAGTTTTACGGCACCGGCAACATAAAATAATAGGCTATAAGTGCCAAAGATTGGAAGAGTTTTTATTTTAGTGCGGTCAAAAATTCGTGGTGCAACTTATCCTTAAATATCTCTTTAACGGGGGAATCAGTGTCACACATACTTTGCACTGCAGTTTGTATCAATTTGTCTTAACTTAATCATGTTTTTCCATAACAATTGGGGCTAGATTAAATGAATTTTCTTCTTAAAATTATATAAAATTTTATAAATCTCCGTTACGCTGAAAATGGGATTGTTCACAGCACTTCCGTCTTCTCACACACATTTTACATACGCGTATATGCCCTACGTATGATACTTTTTAGTAGCAAAACTTATTACAAGAAATTAATTTTAAAGTGAACACATTTTTTTGCACTAAATGTTCTCAAAACATGCGTTCATTAAAGATGGTGTCACAATTTTTAAAAACTTGACGAACTTTCTTTTAAAAGTGATATTGTCCCAGCTGTAAACCTTTTAAAATATGTAAAAACCACCCACATTGACTTTTATTAATATTATTAATAAATTATTTAGAATACAACTAACAGGTGTTTTACCAAAGTATTGATCTGTTAAGACAAATTGACTCAAGACATTGTGCAAAAGCTGGAGAGTCTATGCTCGATAGCACAGGAAATAATTGCCAATAAGTTACACCACGAGTTTTTGACCGCACTATAGTAACATTACGTACAACGAAAAGAAGGAGGTGAGAAAAGGACGACGAATGTTTGACTGGAAAAAAGGAGCAAACCAAACTTTAACACCCGAAAACCACCTACAACAATAATGTATACACTGGTAGTTGGATGTGAAAAGACACGGACATCCTGTATATAATAATTTGTTCTCGAGAGGATATTGATCGATGAGAGATCGCATACACGCTGATGTAGAATTTTTTTTTCAAGCAAAAACAAAACCGCTGAAAAGGTTTTTTTTAGATGAACTAAGCCCAAAATTTTGAATTTTGAAAAATGCAGTACTTATGGTAACAATTGCTCGTACTCAAGAAAGATTTTGTGGAAATTCTCATTCTTAATGTCGAAAAAAGCTAGAAAACATACATAACGTAAGTACAGTTGCTTTTCTCTCTTCTGATAAATTTCGTTTTCTGGGTTTAGTATATTTGAACAGCAATCCCACGAAATACAAAAAGAAAAAAAAAAGATAGAAAAAGAAAAAAAAAAAGAATGTCCAACATAAAAGCAGAATAATCTCTTTGTCAATAAATTTCCCAAATTCCAAGAGTTGTTCCTTGATGAAACAGTACCACGTCCTGTCCGGAGCCTGCTTATTGAACTGACCGGCCAGAGTAAATCCACCATACCCAAATCTTCGGGCATTCTGGAAAAGTCGACTTAGCCCTACTTACAGAGCGCTTACGGCGAACTCTCCGTCTTTTCCAATCCGACTTAGAAATAGCCTCCCTTGACCAAAGCCAGGGGGAAAATAAAAAGGGAAAGAAAAGAGGCGAACATCCTCTTAAACTCGATGACCAGCCGTGTTCGATAGCCGCTGTGACGTCAGGGCTGGCGGGAAAATGGCTTTTCTCATTCTGTCCATTTTCCAAACAGAAATTGGACATAAATTGCATTGAGCGAAGTAATCGTGCCGATAGGAATCGGTCCGCCCTCCCTGGCGAGAAGGATTAAATTATGTGATTGAACACTGGGCGCTGGGTGCTCTGAAAGAATTCAATCGCTGTTGCAGAGAGTCTCTCAGAATTTATGATAGTTGTCTATGATTCAGCGCCGATTGTTTTCAGCGAATCGCTTTGGTCTAGGAGATACAGGAGAGGTGATGAAGAGGATTCTGTTGAAATGACAGCTGTAAAGATGTCCGCAGAGAAATGTCTAGGGGAGACGCGTCCAGATGAAAACGTCGAGTGACCGTCATTTTCTTTTGTTTATTAATTCTTTGGATATAGTTTCTTGTCACGTTACTCAGAGCCGAGTAGACGCGGACAATGGTCTAACCACCTCTCTGATGTACTCGCGATGATCTATAGAGAAACTGTTCTACCAGAAGTGACGTGGCTCAAGAAATACTGAGTTCATTACACACTGGAGATTCCTCTAGTTGGGGACTTAGAAGTGTGGCCTGCATAAGGCACCCATAGTTCTTGAACGTATCAAGGGCCTTCATAACACATCCTCAATTCTTGAACGTACAAAGAGTCTTCCTAAACACATACTCATTTCTTGAACGTATCCAGCTACAAAAGCTTTCAGGATTTCGACACTTTTAATAGTTAGTTTTAGTTATATTGGGATACAACAAAATACACATTTACGATAATTAGCGTCTTTAGAAAAGCCAACTTCATTGATTTCCCAATTCATCCACTTGGAACTTAGAGTAGCCAGCCATACAAACCTATTGGAAATAATAGGAGAATTAATAATAGTTAGAGTTGTTCTTGTCAGAAAAAAGTATTGTTTCAATAGAGAAAGATTAAAGACCCGAGGTGGCAGTGATGGTGGTTTTTATTGTAGTTGCTGCTGTTGTTGATGGTGGTGGTTGCACGCCACTCTCCATACTCCAATACCCCCC
>NW_004798750.1:23206-24698 GCF_000002075.1 Aplysia californica | reverse complement strand
AATTATTTAAAAATAAATAATTACCACAGACCTTAATGCATTACCACGAACCCCAAAAGTTCATCAGGTCTCCCACCCCTAAAAAGACGTTATATTTTAGAAGGGGATAACTCTATAATATGTGTTGGTCATCATTGTATTTTGTCACGACTGGCTTATAATTTCTGAAGTACATCTCATCACATTTTTCCCAAGGCAGAGACCCCGAATCCCTAACATAAAACTAAAAGTTTCAACAGCCACATCCCTCCCTCTCTCTCTTCAACCTCCTCCCCCCTTCCAAACACACACACATCCCCCTCTCCCCTCAAACCTCCCCTCACTCATCCCCTTTATCCCCCTCTTCCTCCAACCTCCATCCACCCCCATTCCCTTTATTCCATTCTCCCTCCACTCCACGACCCTCTCCCTCCACCCCATCCCCTTTTATCTCCCTCTTCCACCCCTCCTTTTATCCCCCTCTTCCTCCAACCTACCCCTTTCTTGTCCCTCTCCCTCTCCACTCCACCCCCCCCCTATCCCACCCCCATCCCCATTTTTCTCACCACGTCTTGTCCTGTATCCAATCTACAGAATCGCGATAATACAATTTATGGCTTTCCGGGGGCAAGGCGAGGACCCTTAGAAATGACTACTATTTATCAAATTAGTTCTTCCAAGACTTTCCCCTTTTTATCCCTCCATTTTCTCTTCCTGTTTCGACATTTTGTTTCTTCTCCGTGTTTTACACAGTAGCGATTCAAAACTCAAAGAACAGATTTGATTGGTCAGTTTTTCTTATTCAAAGGCCAAGAATAAATTGCTTAACAAAAATTTCCTTTGAGATCATAATATTAATTATACTTTTCAGATATAATATGTAGAGTCGAACCTTTTCTAACGGCCACCTGTCCCAGACAACCAACTGTACAAGCATCTATTTTCCACTTCCCTCCTAGGAGTTTTTATAGCATAATCCCACGGTCTAAGACTACCTACCACCTTTCTAAGATCCCCACCTTTCTCCTCGACAAGGGGTAACCGTCTTGGACAATTTCAGTTTCATATTGATCTATGAATTACATTTCTATTATTACTATATGTAACAGTCAGAAGGAAATTGTAAGATTTTACTTGAACTGAGATTTCTTGATTATGCCATTACTGAAACAGAACCTTTTTTGGTTTTATTCCGAATAATCCTAATCAAAAAGTGTATTTCTCGCTTCGTTTTCTCGTGACAGTTAGATTTAGCAATTATGGAGAGATTTCTTGATTTCATTATTTCTGACTTTGTTTGAACAAGAGCTTCATTTATTTATAACATTCCAAGACAAAATAATGCGTCTACTTTTGCTTCCTTGTTCTGTTAGAAGTTTTTATTATTTACTGTTATTGTTGTTCTAATGACAGGCGCGTCTTTTGAAGAAAGTTAGTAATAAACTGGGTGATATGCCCAGCATCGAGTCTTGACACCACACAGTATGTAGGGCGTGTTTTGTGTTTTAAAAAA
>NW_004798750.1:19913-20916 GCF_000002075.1 Aplysia californica | reverse complement strand
TTCGGCAATACATATCAACGTTTGCATCAGCGTGTATTCCATACATGCAGCCCCCCCACCTTTCAAAACTCCTCTCTTCTCCATTCTCCCTGACACCTTTAATCCATCCATTTCCTTCCTCCCCCCTCCCCCCTTTTCACTCACTCCCTCACTCCCTCACTCCCTCACTCACTCACTCCACGCGCCATAGAGCAGACAGCAGGCAAAAATTTGAGGTCTCGATTACTCACAGTCAAATAGTCCAACAAAGAGAGGACCGGTGTAGGGCTGTGGTGTTTACACTGCACGCGCTTTGCCTTGCACGCGCCACAGGGCCCGAGGTAAACACACCAGCCCTGGCCGGAGCCAGCAGACTAGTGGACATTAAAGACGGGTCAGTGCTAGCAAAAACAGACTTAATCAAATTCTGCCTCTCAGCCGTGCAGACACGGAGACTGCGAGTAGAAATATACAATTCTTGAAACCTGCGAGCCCATGAGAAGAAGACATTGCTCATCATATTCACATTTTTGTCCCGTTGTCTATGTGGACTTGTCGGTTCCGATCTTCTGTGTGAAGGGAGAGTTTGTTTATTTGTTTGTCTATGGAGAAGAAATGTGTGACAGCAGGGAGCCAGAGCTCTTTGTGCTTCTCGTCTGCTTGGAGAAATGTTTCTATTGATTGGGTTCATCTATTTATTTATTTATTTATTTATTTGTTTGTTTCTTTGTTGGTTTGTTTGTTCTTTTCAGTCCCTATCATTGTAATCATGTGGTCTATGTCTTCTAGAGAAGTTGGCTTGTTCGCAGAGATCAGAGGTACATTTTTTTAGTTCATATTTCTTCTTTCTTTTTTTTTCCTTCTTTTTTTCGTTTTTTAGTTCTGAAATATTTTCTCCCCCTGCCAATCTTTGGTTACTTTTAATTACAACTATGTGTATTGCCTGTTTATTTCGATTCTCTATTCCGGTAGACTACTTGCAATCTCTCTCTCTCTCTCTCTCTCTCTCTCTCTCTCTCTCTCT
>NW_004798750.1:14826-15988 GCF_000002075.1 Aplysia californica | reverse complement strand
TATATATATATATCCCTTTCTCTTTCACAGCGTCTGACTCTTTCAATAACCGTAACACATGGTGTCTTACCAAACGAAGTTGACCAACCTCTGTGGTGTAAGTGTAGTAGTTAGGAGCCACGCTTTCACACACAGGAGACCCGAGTTCAATTCACGAGTGGTGAAAATTGTTATCGGTCGTTCTGCTGGAATGTTGTTGTAATAATATCCTCTGCAACTTTCAGCCTCACTTCCTCTCTCTTATTCTCCCTCTTTCATTGTTTCTCTCTTTCTTTCCCCTCTCCCTCTATCTCTTGCTTTATCTCTCCACCTAATCTCTCTATCTCACTATCTCTCATCCACCCCACCCCCACCCCCGCCCCCGCCTAAAAAAAGAAGACCAAAAAAAATCCACACCAACCTAACTCTAAAAAGGGTCACCGCATCCTGCCTAGTGTTTAAACACAATTAAAAATTTTGTCTCCTGTTTTTTTTTTTTTCGCCCAGAAGGAAAAAGCAAACGAGGACGGCAGAGGCTGGCAGTATAGGCATGGACCATTCATCGTCAGCCCAACAACTGTCTGTGTGTCCGAGTGCTGCACACTCCAGCAGCCGGGGAAAGGAAACCTGAGAAGGACGGGGAGAGTTACTGCCCCTTCCTGACCGCCCGTTATTATTTTTTAAGGTCATTTGAAGGTCAATGCGAAACGCTCTCCATCCACGGCAAATAGAAGTAAATTAATAATAATGAAAAGTGGACAAGGAGTGAAAGAAAGAAACAGGGACGAGTGAAAGGACTGGTCAAGTGGTAGTAGAGAGAAAGAGAGAGAAAGGGGGAGAGGAAGTGAAACAGATTTTTCGTTTAATAGAAGCAAACCATGAACTCGTTTTGAACAAAGAGTTCTTGGCTTGAGCCTTCCGCTAATTTATTCCTTTTTATCTTTTTAAATAGGAGCAGAAAAGATCTGGCAAGCTTAATTGTTTTCTTTTTCTTCTGCTTTATTCTTTTTATTGACATTATTGCCCTTTTTTGCATTAAAATGGATCTTTCCGTGAACCTCATTTCACTGCAAAGCAGAAAATATTTGATGAAATTCTTTTTCAGAAAATCTTAGTTTCAAGCTGCTTGTTCTGTTTCTTTCTCTTTTTCGATGAGGTCGCATGGGGAAGGGGGGGGGGGGGG
>NW_004798750.1:13163-14410 GCF_000002075.1 Aplysia californica | reverse complement strand
AGAGAGAGAGAGAGAGAGAGAGAGAGAGAGAGAGAGAGAGAGAGAGAGAGAGAGAGAGAGAGAGGGAGAAAAATAGGGGGTAGTGCAGAAAAAAAGATGAGAATAAGTGGAGAATGTTTGTGCTGATGTTGTTACTGCTGTTCTTGTTATTATTGTTGTAGTAATTGTTGTTGTTATTTTGTTGTGGTGATAGTGATGGTAATTGTGATGGTGTTATTTGTGCTGTTGCTTTTGTTCTTTCGCTACTGTCAACGTTGTGATGATAATGATAAGCACAGTGATTTTGTTGCTGTTGTTGGTGATGATAATGATGAAGATGATGATGATGATTTTTTTTGTTTCCTTAATGGGCCTGACGGACTCCACGAAGAAATCTTCGAGCGAGAGCGAGGCTCTTTTTCGGCTCCATTGTCAATATGCTGAGCGGCACCTCCACTCGTCCAAATAACTCCATTCGAATCGCCATGATGATGATGATGATAATGATGATGATGATGATGATGATGATGATCATGATGATGATGATGATCATCATCATCATGATCATGATCATGATGATGATGATGATCATGATGAAAAAAGCTGTATGAAATATCAAATCCTCGTTCAACGTGGTAAAGACATGTGGATCCCTCAATTGCATCGAACAAAAGAGCACTCTCAGTTGGTTTTGCCAAACTGAATTAGCTGACATAATAATATTCAGTAAATTTATTAATGTAATAACTTATCAGTACAACTTTATGTTCTTAAAGTACACACAGCTGTAAACAAAAGGCTAAGAGTGCATGGTGAACAACACATGTTCACACCTCTCTCTTTCTCTCTCTCCTCCCTCTCTCCCTCTCTCCCCCTCCCCTCTCTATCTCTCTCTCTGCCCCTTCTCGTTCTCCCCCCCCTCTCTCTCTCTCTCTCTCTCTCTCTCAGTCCACTCTCTCTTTTCCTTCACACCGTCTCTCTTCCTCTCCTCCTCTCTCTCCTACTCTCTCTCTCACACACACACACACACTCACACTCCCCTCCCCTCTCCCTCCTCTCCACCAGTCTCCCTCTCTAACCACAGTGGGCGGCTTGTCTCAAAGCGTCTCTAACGAACCACTCACAATTAAAACTTAAGTGTGACCCGGCTAAGTGGACTTTGAATTGCTTGCTTCCTGGGAGAACGCGTAAACACTGGCCTTGTTTTTGTGCAACGTGCAAGTTTCTATATTAGTTTTTAATCTTTTGATTTTTATTTATTTATTTAT
>NW_004798750.1:10159-11284 GCF_000002075.1 Aplysia californica | reverse complement strand
GGGGGGTCTATTAGTGTGTTTATCTTTGTGTGCGCGTGTGTGTGTATGTGCGCGTGTGAGTGTGTATGTGTGTGTGTGTGTGTGTGTGTGTGTGAGTGTGTGTGCGCGCGTGCGTGGTGAAACACCAAACCAATGCGCCATGATCTGGACAATAAAGACGTATCTTATCTTCTATCACAACATTTAAGACAATCTAAAACTTAAAGAGTCACTATTATGTCTAAAAATATTTCTGTCAAGTATTTTTTTTCTTTTTATCGCCCTTTAATGCTTCCCTATACATTTCGGTTCCTCCTTTTCGTCATGTCTTCCATCTTACTCTTTACCTTTAACTACCCACTTCCTCTGCTTTCCTTCTCTTTCGTCTGCCTCTTCTGTCCCTATCCTTTACTCGTCCTCTCCTAGTCCTCCGCTTCGCCTTTAGTATTTTTTCCTTTCCCTCCTCCCTTTCTCCTTTCCTCTCTCTTTTCTACCCTCATTTTGCCTTTTATGCTTTTATCCTTTCCTCTTCATTTTACTCCTATTTCTCCTCTATTTTGCTTTTCCTCATCTTTTTTTTCGTTTCCCCAGTGTCTTCCTCTTGTTCACATTTTCCTCCTTCTTCTCACTTTTCGCTTTATATCCTTTTCTGCTTCTTGGCTTCTTTAACTCCTGTTTTTCATCTTTCTCTCCTTTTTCTGCTTCCTCTACTATTTCACTTTTTCCACCTTCTCCTCCTCCTCCTGTTCCACTTTGATTCCTCTATTCTTCTTTATTCCTTTTCCTTTCTTCTTTTTCCCCTTTCGTACTCCTCATTTTCTTATTTCACCACCTTTCTTTTCTCTCCTTCCTCGTGCACCTCCTCCCATCAATTCCCCTACTCCTTCCATCCATCTATCCTGACCCACCCCAACCAACCCCTGCAATCCCCTCTCCCTTCAATACACAACAGTATCCTTCCATTCATCCAATCCACCAGTTCTCACGCTGACCTTTAACCTTTCACTTTCTAAATCTAAAATTTCTCCTGGCCACCACTTCACCTTCAGGCTCAAATCCTGCCGGCTGGAACCAGACCTCAAAGTCAAATAAAACAGAGAGAGAGAGAGAGAGAGAGAGAGAGAGAGAGAGAGAGAGAGAGAGAGA
>NW_004798750.1:4271-9815 GCF_000002075.1 Aplysia californica | reverse complement strand
CACACACACACACACACACACACACACGCACACACACACTCACACACATATCCTCTTTCTGTTCCCTCAAAAAAGGAAGAAAATAAAAAAAAGACAGAGAAAAAGACAGGAAGGAGCGGAGGGTAAAGGAAGGTGGGAGCGGGGGGAGTAGGGAGACTAAGGATTGGTCAGTTTGGAGCCAAGCACATTCCTGTGAAATTTATGAGTTTAAACAAAATTTCTCAGCCGGCGCTGGCCCAGGCAAAGTGGAGTGCACGTGGTCTGAGTTGGGTCTGGACAGCTCACTTACGATATCTCGAATTCATCATGGCTAGCTTCCTGCTTATGACGTCTAGTATCTACGAGTAGCGGTCAAATATCTTCTTCAATCACATTACTATCTTGTCAGTATGTTAGTGTTTTAGCACCTATAAATGGCTGCTTGCACTGTATGCTTCCCATGAAGTTGAGTTTGTTTCAGAATGCTCTCAGGTCTGCTGGGGTAATGGTATAGATTGTGAAGCGCATAGAGCTTGCTGTTGAGCAGGGATTTGTGCTATACACTGGTGTAGCTAATAAATGCTGTTTTTACTTATTTCGCTGGCCTCTGTGGTGTAATGATAGCGTTCGCTGTCTTGGCATACAGAAGAGGTGCGTTCGATTTCCGAATGCGGGATTTTATTTATTTATTTATTTATTTATTTATTTATATTATTTCATATTTCTCTTTTCTTATTCAATTTTAATGAGAGTAATATATAGTTTAATTTTTTTTAAATGTTTACCCGCATGTGTTTTTACGGTCCTGTAGAGCCAAGAAAATTTCCCTGTAGGATAATAAAGTATTATATATTATCTCTTATCTCTTATCTTATTTACTTATTTACTTTGAGGGGAGGAACTTTTTTTCTCTTTAAACTGGTCGAGTTTCTCCGTCACTCTGCTAGGATGGTGTAACCCACTCAGCCTGGGTTAGCCTTGGCAGACAGAGTTTAAAAAACCAGCCTCCCAAATGACTCATTATTATGTCAATTTGGGTGTAAAACACGTACATTTTAGGACATTTCGTTCTTTTGGATTAAGTAACACACACACACACACACACACACACACACACACACACACACACACACATGCACACACACATACATACACACGCATGCAGGCATGCACGCACACACACACTAACACACATACAGGCTTTCACATACACATACACACAAAAACATGCGCACGCACTAACACACACATATATGTACACACGCACACGTACACGCACACGCACACCCACGCACAAACACACACACACACACACACACAAACACACACACACACACACACACACACACACACACACACACACACACACAGATCGATAACTCTATTTTAGAAAGGTTTCAAGGAGCCCAGGGCTGGTCCCAACAAGACCCTGGCTCTAATTAGAATACGAGTGCTTAGCTGGTCAAGGCAGGGACCAGTTTAGACTTGAATTAGACTCAACCTGACCATACTTCCAAACTTACACACGCACGGGCTCAGACACGTACTCACGCAAGCACGCACGCACGCGTGCACGCGCCAGTGCTAGGCTTTGCATACTAATGCCCACAGAAAAGTATAATAATATACCGCTGGTGAACGTAGGTGAAGAATTGCATCTGGGGAGACACATTAAAAGTAGAAAGTATATCGTGCTTAGAAAGCATTGCTTAGGTATGTTTTTCTAAATGTTTATTTGTTTGTTGTTTTGTTTTTCTTTAGGGCTTCTTTATTGTCTTTTGTGGGTTTCGTTTTGCTATGTTTTGTTTTTGGGGTTTTTATTTTTGTTTTGAGAGGGTCTTTGATTTCATGTTTGGTTAGCTTAAAGAGGAGCACGTCGACACTAACGGTCTTTTAGTGAAGGATAAATAATAAGACAGACAGACAGAAACAATAACGGGAAATTTCAATTTAAAAAGGAACTATGTACCAGTGGCTCCCTCAGTTACCTTCAAGTAATGATTGGATTCAGTTTAAAGGTTAAAACCATTACAACAAGCATGCGGAAGGTACTAAACGTTTAAGCATTTTGTTTATTATAGGAGTGACACAAAGCGACTTAATTAACGATTCTCACGTTTCCACACAAAAACTATCGTGGATCTATTCTGTTAGATACAAATGTCAACTTTTCCACACAAAAACTATCGTGGATCTATTCTGTTAGATACAAATGTCAACTTTTCAACACAAAAACTATAGTGGATCTATTCTGTTAGATACAAATGTCAACTTTTCAACACAAAAAGTGAAAGTACAAAAATACACAAAAGAAACCTTAACAATTTGGTGCGTTTTTATATAAGAACTCAACAAAAACTTCTAAACTTATATGGGCTCATCATTGTCTCTTTCCATTTAATTTTATTGCCCTAAACGTTTTAAGTACACTATTTTGAAAGTCCACGCCCACTTTTCCTGATTCCATGATTCCGTTTCCAAGACAACGTGAGCTCTGAGATTTAACCTTGGATTTTAAACACCACAACCCCCCGGGACGAGATTCAAACTTGACAGGCAAGGGCCAGAACTCGTTTTAGCTTTGACGTTTTGATGGCACCGGAACAGGAAGTGTTTAGACGCTATGGTCAGCTGATCAGGGCCAGTCACTCTGAATCTTCAAGAATGCTAAATTACTGGGAATATGGTAGACATGTTTTTGTGACTTAGAGAAAGTAACAGTGTGGCCTCGTTGAAGGATTACAAGTCATCTAAAAAGAAAATTTACTATAGACTTTACTTTCTACAGCTCAATTCCTTTTGTATTAACACAAACAATCCTTTAAACGAATGTTCTATGAGTACAGTAAAAACCCTACTCTATCGGCCACCTGTCGAAGACAATCACCTGTGCTATAACGACCATTTCCCACTTCCCTCCCCCTTTGCGTTCCTTTATATTATAATAACACCGTCCAAGACGTCTTCCTATCTAAGACAACCTCTTTTCTCCTCGACAATGGGCAGCCGTCTTGAGCAATTTTGGCTGCAATTGCAAGCACGAAAGTATCCGCTCCCCAGCCGTATATTGTTATGTACTATTTGTTGTCTCCACCTTTAATAATAACAAAAGACATTTATATAGCGCTCAACCCCGATTAAAGTACACAGGCTCAGAGCGCTTTACAATACAGTACAACGTACTACAGTAACATAAAACGTGTTCTGACTAAAACAAAACTACTCCAAATATTCATCTTATTAATTCATTTTGATCAGTCTTGCCTAAGATGGCTACCTGTCTAATTTTCATACTGCGTACCACAAGACATCATTCGTTGACACAGCAAAGTCAGAGTTGTACTTTTCCCCAATAAAATATGTCGGTGGAAGTCAAAGAGAACAAACCGAGTTGTAATTTTGATTTTGGCAATAACGTAGTACAAAATCGAGGCATTTCCATGTGACGCCACCGTAGATATAACGTTAGTCCCTGGTCTTCTTACGTGAGTTGTAGCATACCGAGAAAGCAAGATTTCTCAACCTTTATGAAAAGACAAATTATACCCCCCCCCCTCCAAAGGAACCCCTAAAAAAACAATAAACAAACAAACAAACAAAATTAAATGAATTAAAGTAATGAATAAAAAGCAAAATCAAACACCCCCCCCCCCTCACCGCTAAAATTTGTTTGTTTTTTTAAACCTCCACCCCAGCCCCTATTCCCTCTCTTTGGGCACCACATTGAACTGTATAAAATTAATGGGACTAGGGGTAGGAGGCAAAGACATAAAACATAGGTAATTTTGCGCCCAGATAGAAAACTCCCCCCTCACTCCCCTTCCCTTCCGGCCTGGTAGCGGGATGGAGCCCACCTGTTGAGAATTCGTGCTACCCGTACGTAGTCTTTGTACCCATGCCCTCATACAGGTACACATTTTTCAGGGGGCTCTCGTGGCCTAGAGGTTAAGGTGTTTGCCTCTCATTCAAAGGTCCAGGGTTCGAATCCGGGTAGCGACCGAAAAATGTTCTTCTCTAAAAGTGTCTCCTTTCACCTCCTTTCCTGCTCTCAAGCAAAGTTCTGTCGTCTGCTTTCGTCTCCCGCCCCTTCACCCCCTTTGTCCACTCCTCTTGGCCTTTGTCCCCTCCTCTTGGCTCCTGACTCTTTCTGCAGCCGTTCTACGGTTACTTTTTGGCTCCTTCTTACTGCTCTCTTTCAGCCAGACCTCTGATCTTCTGGTAGGAAAGATCTACTCCTAGCCTTCTCGGACAAGGGCGAATCATCTCGGAGGTCCCTTGTGCAAGTTGCGCACGTTAAAGATCCCTTAGTGGTCTAAAATCGACAAGAGCAGGCCTCGGCCACCACACGGGTAAAATTCAAAATTTACTACCTACTGAAAATGTTTAATGTGACCCGCGCCCTCATATGACCTTATGCAATTGCGAGCGCAGTAAAACATTTACCAAAAAAATAAACAACCCGCCCCCCCCCCACCCCCATTTTTCTTCACCTTTCCTTCTTTACTCACTCTTACCTGTAACTTCTATACTATCATTTTATTTGTATCTCTTAGGTTACCGTATTTAGCACGGTAGTGAAAGGAGTCTTGACAACTTCTGCTGCAGAATCGTTGATTCAGGGTTAATTATCTTAAAATAAAATCGAACTGAAAAACATCGAGTCAGGCAGGAATATTGTAGACGATTGTTTGAATCTTAGAGAAAATAACACTGTGGTCTCATTGAATAAAACATGTTAAAATATTGTTGTAGTATTACGACTTATTTACGTTTTCTTGGAATCTTTTTGAACCCAGAGTCATTTTTCTTATCATACAGTCACCCTCAGAATCCCTGAGCAAACCACGACATGTTACGTAATGCAATTACCTATCCAGGTACTTTCCCTTTGTGTGTGTGTGTGTGTGTGTGTGTGTGTGTGTGTGTGTGTGTGTGTGTATGTGTGTGTATGTGTGTGTGTGTGTTTGTGTGTGTGTGTGAGTGTGTGAGTGTATTTGTGTGTAACTCACTGTCTTAGTCTCGGCAAACCTGTGAGTCCGACCCCCTCACACCTGTCTTGGCTTGAATGTTGCCGCCATGACGTCTTCAAACTTGAGGAGTCCACTGAAAAAACGGGCATAGTCACAAACTGAAAATCGTGAGGGTATCAGTTTTGAACACTTCTTGACTCATAACTGTATTCCTGTTCAACTACTGGTTGATTATTGTTGATAGATTTCCCACCCAACAAGCATATAAAATAAATCACCAATTAAAAAAATATGAAGTAATGAGTCCAAAATGTTTTTTAAATTGACACCCTCACAATTTCCAGTTTGTGACTATGCCCATTTTTTCAGTGGACTCCTCAAATGTTTCTCTCAGTCTGAAGACAAAATCCCCCCCATCTCTTTTCTGTTTATCTCGTTTAAAGGGAAAAAGAAAAACAATGTGTTTTTTTTTAACACTGGTCTCTGTGACTTTTCCAGAACACGTCTCAAGTTCCTTGAAGCTTATCATCTCTCTCTCTCTCTCTCTCTCTCTCTCTCTCTCTCTCTCTCTCTTTCTCTTTCTCTCTCTCTCTCT
>NW_004798750.1:1148-2335 GCF_000002075.1 Aplysia californica | reverse complement strand
TTCCCTGCTATTATACAGCGCCCATTTGGTTATATCTCTCTGGTTAAACTCTCAGTTGCTCATGAGGAATCCCAAGAGGCGAAACGTTGAGCTGTTTCAATAAAAACAAATTTTGAACATATTTTTATATTATTTTGTCTGAAAATCAAGCAAGGCTCTCCCTAATACATGTACTCTGCTTTCAAAACGCTGACGATGATGATGAGGAGGAAGCCCACGAGGCGAAACGTTGAGCTATTAAACAAATTTAAACATTTTATATTGTTATTTTATTTTGTTTAACATTAAAACAAGACTCTCCCTCCTACTCTGCTTACCAAACGATGATGATGATGATGATGATGATGATGATGATGATGATGATGATGATGATGATGATGATGATGATGAGGAAGATGATGATGATGGTGGTGGTGGTGGTGATGGTGATGATGGTGGTGGTGATGTTGATGATGATAAATGGAGAATAAAAATGTTTGAAACTTGGTAGATTTAGAATTTCCAAAATATAATATTATATAAATGCGTTCAACGTTTCGCCATACGGCTTCATAAGGAACATTTTTTTAAATGATTAGATTAGAGCTAGAACACACTATAAAACCATATACGTCAACACACACGTCACAGTCATAATGCACAATTGAGTGTATGTGTAGACGTTTGTGTTTCCACTGTGTAGTCTAGCTCTAAATTAATCATTTTTTTCAAATGATGATGATGATGATTTTTTTTTTCCTTAATGGGCCTGACGGACTCCACGAAGAAATCTTCGAGCGAGAGCGAGGCTCTTTTTCGGCTCCATTGTCAATATGCTTAGCGGCACCTCCACTCGTCCAAATAACTCCATTCGAATTGCCATTGTTCCTGGACATTCAAACATATGTTTGACATCTTCCTTTTCATGGCCGCCTCTTCGGCAACATGGGCTGAGCTCTTCATTTACAAAGTTCTTATACCATATTAAACTCCAATGATGGTCCGACCGCAGTCTCGCTTGCTCAACCTGGTCCCAGCGGCATGTGATGACTTTTGTTCCCGCTTATAGGAGTACCCAGAATACACATCTTCCAGGTGCTGGTACTTAGTTCTACATGGTGGGTCTCTGTTTTCCCTCTTGATCATTGGAAAGACTCCTCTGTATGTTGTTGGTCGTCTGTTTCCTTCAATCTCCCTGGCTTCATTAG
>NW_004798750.1:0-1048 GCF_000002075.1 Aplysia californica | reverse complement strand
TGGTGGTGGTGATGGTGGCGACAGCTGAGGTGATGTTTCGCTGGTGGTGTTGGTGGTGATGGTGATGGTGGTAATTGGGATGATGGTGATGGCCGTGGTAATGTTTCCATGGTAGTGTTTGTGGTGGTGGTGATAGTGGCGATGGTGACTGTGGTGATAATGGGGGCAAAGGTGGTTTGATGGTGGTGGTGGTGATGGTGGTGGAGGTGATGGTGGTGGTGGTGGTGGTGATGGTGATGGTGATGGTGGTGGTGGTGATGGTGGTGATAATGGTGATGGAGGCGATGGTGGTGATGGTAGAGGTTGTGGGGGTAAAGGTCAAGATGAACCAGGGGTGGTGTTTGTGGTAATTGTGTTGAAGATAGTGGTGGTGGTGGGTGGTGGTGGCCTAGACGCTGTTCGTGGTAGTGGTGGTAGTGATGGTGGTGGTGGTGATGGTGGTGGTGGTGATGGTGGTGATAGTGATGCTTGTGGTGGTGGTGGTAGTGGAGATGGTGGTGTTAATGGTGGTGATAATGGTAGTGGTGGTGATGGTGGTGATGATGGTGGTGGTGGTAGTGGTGGTGGTGGTGATGGTGGCGATAATGGTGATGAAGGCGATGGTGGTGATGGCGGTGATGATGTTTCGATGGTGGTGTTGGTGATGGTGGTGAAGACAGTGATGCTGAGGGAGGTCTTGACGCTGTTGATGGTGGGGATGTTGGTGTAAGTGGTGGTGGTGGTTGTGATGTTGTTAAGCTCTGCCTTTGTTCTTCTGCTGACTGGACGTATTGTTGTATTCGCTACGATAGGTAAAGACTTACCGGGTGAAATTCTCTTCTTGTCCAGTTCAGAATATGCCAGATCTATAGCAGGAAAAATAATTTCACGTCTGGCGTCCAGATCTCGTTTACAAAGTTTTAGTTAAAACCAGGCCGCCACGTCATTAGGAAAACAAGGAGTGACTGGGAGGCGTAGTTTACTGTTGGAATGCCCTTCAGAATTCATTCTGCCTCCCCCCACCCCCACCCCCTGCCTCTTCCCCTTCTTCCTGCGAGGGGGAAGTTCG
>NW_004798749.1:79323-80517 GCF_000002075.1 Aplysia californica | reverse complement strand
CTGCTTTGTTTTGCATGCAAAAAAGAAGAAATATTGAAAAACCACAAGCTGAATTGACATTTTAGAGAGACTATCTAGATTCTATCTCTACACCACCAATTTGAAGGTGGAGAATTAAAAAAACCTTCAGTTACAACGTACTGTGTTAAAGTGCTGTAACTATGACTGTCATCAATACTCAAATACTTAAAAGTCAGTACTGCCATACGCTGACGAAACGCCTTTTGTTATACACAGCAGTTTCGAGAAATCGACGATTTTGCGGTTTTCTTATATCTGTTGAGCATAGGAAATGGCATTCTCTTCAGTTCGCGAACCGTTGATGTACTGTGCAAAATAATTCAGATAGTATATGAAAACCGAAAATTGTAGATTTCTCGAAAGTGCTGTTGAATAAGAAAAGGGCGTTTCGTCAGCGTACGACAGAGCACCGGTACATGTACTAGATTCCAACCCCTAGAGAGACGGACAATAGTTCCTATATAGAGGTTATACGTTCTTATACCCCGTCTAGTATAGAGGGGTTTTCGGACGAGGGGGTGTCTGTTTGTTGGTATGTGAGTGGGGGTGACAATAATTGTGTGATCACACATAATATGTACATCCGGCATGCTCGTGGCCAAGGATTCCAAAAATAAATCTTTTAGTATTCGGTGGCTTTCGTTTCGGTATCCTCGTTCGTGGCCTGCCCTATACCGGAGATGACTACTTTTTTGTCCCCGCCTATACCCTGATGCAGGGGGAGAAAGGCATTGATGATGATGATGACATCCGCATACTACGCCAAATGAGGTCACGACGCCGCCATCTTTGTTGTTTGTTTGGTTACAGTTTTTGAGTGTGGAATGCAACTGACCTTCGCGAATGTTTTGAGTACTTTGAGCTCAGCACACTGGAGACTTTACGATTCTGCGATGGCGAGGTTTATATCTGATCTACACGCTTAGTTGTTTTCGCTTAATTTGTTTTATTTGACCTCAGATTCGGAATATCAGTTACAATACATGTAATTACATGTACCGCTGCACATGTGATATTAAAATTTTGCTCTACGACGTTTCAAATAACCTAGATATTATGTCACAAATGTTCTCCCATATTACATAGTTTTTTTTAGTTTTTTTTTTAGTTGAGGGTTTTACGGCGCTCGCAACTGCATAAGGTCATATGAGCGTCAAGGGGTGGATGTCAACA